>NC_061483.1:706457-736457 GCF_022539355.2 Hippoglossus stenolepis
TCTTTCAGGGAAACAGACGAACGCTGCGACTCCATCGCTGCTGTTCCAATGACCTTCTTTCTTTCACTTCTACTTCATCTCACTGGCTCTTCTGTCTCTGCACCGAAGACGAGATAAAACCCTTCAAACCTCTTTCCTGGCCCGAGTCCGCTCACGATCACTGAAGCATAAACACAAGAAGCCAAAACAGATATTGAATCTGAATGTTTCCACTGGAACGTTTGGTCGGATCCACTCGCAGAGCTGATGTCGGCCAAAACAAATGGAGCAATGATTAACCAGGAAAACAGGCCAAGCTCTCTGTGTGTGTGTGTGTGTGTGTGTGTGTGTTTTATATATTAGTATTTATTTATTTATGTTTCCTGACGTGTTCCTCACAGGTTCTGCAGGTTCTGTTTGTGAGAACAAATGTCTGAGTCAGTGTCTCTGGACATTTTCTGGATCTTTTCCTATTTCATTATTTGAACGAGTCGGACAATCTGCTGCTTCACAGGACAAACAACAACTACACAACTTCTTTATAGAAGTTTTCAGGCAAATGAGAGAAAACAAAAATGTTAATTCTCTTTAACTTTTTATTTCCGGAACTTGAAACCATAGAGTGAAAATAAAAGTGTGCAGAAGTTTATGGACCTCCAGAGTCCGGCCACGGGCTGGAAGCTCTTCTCTGTTCCTGCTCTTGATTGATGGGTTTTCAGTTCTCAGATAGTTTCAGTCACGGTGGATTTTTCTCTTGGACCCTTGTTGTGTTTTTGAAACCAGACTCTCCTGACAGACTCTAGAACATCTGTATCCAGAACAGGAAAAGAAAAGTTTTTCTCTTTCTTCCTCTAAAATCACTTCAGTGCTTCGACCTGAACGTTTTCTCCGTCCTCCAGATCTTCACTTTCACACTTCTCTTAGTAACTAAACAACTATAGACTAAATATAAGAGTTAGTTTCTTTCTAAATGAAACACTTAGAATAAGGTGACATGTTTCTATCTGTGGTCACTTTCAATGAGAGAAATACAGTATAAAACTAGAGATGAACTTTTGAATTATTATTAGATTAGGTTTCTTTTTCTCTCTTTTAGTTCATTAGTTCATCCACATGGACACATTTTAATATGAAAGCATTGTTTTAATCGTTCTTATTTTACAGTAAAACTACATTGGATGTATTTTATAAACATAACTGGATTTATTCATTTCAATGATTTTAACATTTCAGTAAAGATGAACTTTAGTTTTGGATGAAGAAGAGAAAGAGACGAGAAGCACAGAGACGCTGAAGACGCAGAAATATAGAGACGGACATTGAGCGAGTGTAATGGAGAGTGTGTGTGTGTGTGTGTGTGTGTGTGTGTGTGTGTGTGTGTGTGTGTGTGTGTGTGTGTGTGTGTGTGTGTGTGTGTGTGTGTGTGTGTGTGTGTGTGTGTGTGTGTGTGTGTGTGTGTGTGTGTGTGTGTACTGTGAACAGTGAGCGTCACTGAGGACATTTGTCCGTCGTCCTCTGCAGGTGTCCTCCCCTCAGACACTGGGTTCTTTCTGCTCCGTCCAGCATCAGCATGCATCACATCAGCCCAGTGCGCTCACTGCCTTACTCATCACCACACACAGACAGACACACACTCACACAGACACACACACACACACAGATGCAGTCACACGGAGCGTTAAAGTACAGTGGACAGTTTAGCTTTGTGTCTGAACATAAACGAGACGTATTGAAGGAGGCGTCGTCTGTTGTGTGACGGTCACATGATCTCAGTGTGTGAGCGATGGAATCCGCCTGATGCTGTGACTCTGTGAAGCTGAGTCACAGCGAGAGTCAAACACTGACCAGCACAGACGCTCTGAGAGAAACCCGTCAGTAGAAACGTTCTCTCTCTTGTTGATCTGTAGTGATCAGTGAATTACAAACAGACCCGAGTCCTCGTCCATTCGACGCTGTGTCAGGACCAAGCTCTTCCACCAGCTGCTGCCACCTGTAGTTGTGTTGTGTTGTGTCTTCCTGTAATTTATTGTGTGTCTGTCGTCATCTTGTGTTTGTTTTCAACATGTTTGACCATGAAGAGAAAAATTCATGATTAGAAACTTTAACGTTCGTCCTCTGCTGGTTATTTCCTGTGTGTTGATCCAAGCTGAGGGGCTCTGCTGGTCCTGACCTGCACATGTGACACTGCACACGTGCACATGTGTTTGTGCACTGAGCACCCCCCCCCCCCAGCCTAATTTTCCATCATAAACTCTTTCCCTCGTTTCTCTTTGTCTGGGTTCGTGGCTCCTGTTCACCGTCTCCCCGGGGTCTCCCACCTGGACTCTGCGGGGGGGGTTCACAAACTGGTGTCTGTTTCTGTGTGACTGGGATTGATCCTCATCAGTGTGAACGTCTCAGATCCTTTAATTCTTCAGTTCTCGAGGTTCAGAGTCAAATGAAACTCAAATGTCAGCCGGGGGTTTGATTTGGATCTGAAGCCTCATGTTGGGCTGAGGTGGACGCAGCTTCACTAACCCTGCAAGATGCCTCCAGACACTGAGGAAGCCTCGAGTGGAACCTGGATGTAGTTTCAGTCTCGTAGGAGATTTCCGTGGACAAATGAGTTTTATGGACACGAGGGGATAAACTCTGTATACGACCTCACTGAATATATAACATGAATCTTTCTTTTATTCGTATAAAGCCACATTACACCATGTGTCACTGAGAGCAGCAGCTTAGAAGCAGCTCATAAAACAAATGCACTTTATTGTACAGATAAAACCAAACGCAAAAACCTGTAACATCCAGAAAAATCTATAAGAATCAATTCATGACATTAACATTACGTCACCAGCCAGAAGATCGACGTTCTAATAAAGTTGTGATTAGAGAAATTCATCTGGAGTTAGTGCTGCTGCCTCTTGTGTCTCAAATGAGTATTACAAAAACAAACTGTCACATTCGTGTGTGAGATTCTTCATTTTTCACGTTTTTACTTTGTATTCGCAGTAAAAATATTTTTATATTTCATATGCACTTTATAACATTACATTACATATCATTACACGTTTTCTCAGTTTCCTGAAGTAATATTTATAAAATGTTGTGTTTCATTTGATTTAGTTTCACTCTTGTTCTCCATGTTTAGTTTTCGTCTCTGGTTGTTTTCAATGTGTTTGATGAAGAAACTTGACTAATATTCATGATTTATTCCATTGGCTTCATCCTAATAATTAAACTGTTGCAGTGATCAGGAGGTCAGATATGTTTTCAGAAGGGTTTTTATATGTTATGTAAATCGTGTCTGTGGTCTCTATTTGTAGAACTGTAGTGTTTATAAGAACGTGAACTCTTCACACACGGTAAGAATCCAGATGTGGATCAGGTTGTGACGTCTCGTGGTCTGTCCCCCGACAGACGACTCCACAGCTGTTAAAGTGGCCTGTTACATCCTGATCGGAGCCGGAGCTTTCTCCATGCTCATGGGCTTCCTCGGCTGCTTGGGGGCCGTGTACGAGATCCGCTGCCTGCTCGGCCTGGTGAGTGACCGTCGCTGTGTGTCGGTATGGAAGGTTCATTCAGACACGATGATGAGTTACACAGGTTCGATACCAGAGGTCAGAGCGTCCAATCAGTGACCAGCGCCCACACCTGAGAAACGACCAACATCTATTCAGGATTATTAATGTTTATTATTTAGATCTGCACCAAACTGCACAGAAATCAGTTTATTCATGGAGATTCATGAAGTATTCAGTTTTCAGGCGTGTTCGTGTGGACGAGGACAAAAGTGACACGTGGACAGACTAGTTTAACTTTACCAACACAGTCACACACCAGGGCTGTGGTTTTACTGGTCGGGAAGTTAAGATGGTTTCATCGGAGTGATTTTAGATTAATGAAAGCTTCATGTGGAAATGAGCCAGATTCATGATGAAGGAACATGTGAGTCACTGAGGTGTTCACACACACACACACACACACACACACACACACAGCTGTACATGTTGTAATGGTGTGCAGTTCCAGATGTTTCCTCCTCATCTGTTGCTTCTCCTCCTCCTCAGTACTTCACCTGCCTCCTGCTGATCCTTCTGGCTCAGATCGCCGCCGGCGCCCTCATCTACTTCCAGAAGGACGTGGTGAGTGACATCACTTCCTCTTCATTAGTCCTCCATCTTGTCTCTCGACAGGACATCAACACTTGTCAGTCTCACCTGGAAGCAGGTGATCTGGAACATCTGGAATGTGGAGGTTCGCAGCTCCTTTGTTTGCTGCTGTGTGTGTGTGTGTGTGTGTGTGTGTGTGTGTGTGTGTGTGTGTGTGTGTGTGTGTGTGTGTGTGTGTGTGTGTGTGTGTGTGTGTGTGTGTGTGTGTGTGTGTGTGTGTGGTTCCTGTGAAAGAAGAGTTTTAATCTACAGCGTTTGGCACAACATCGCCCCCTGGTGTTCAGCCTCTTACTGACTCTTCATCATCTCATTTGATATAAATACAACAAAGATATTTGGATTTGCAGTAAATAAAAACCAATCAGATATTATCAATTATGAATTCAGGATCACGATATTATTTTGACATTTCTTGAAAGTATTTTTTCTGTTTTATAAAACCCCCCCCCGGGTTGTGTTTTCATACCATGATCATACAAAGACAGATTTCCTCATGAATGTATTAAATTATTATTTGTGTTAGTAGTATTAGATTATTATTAAAAGTAACATTTTTGTGTCTTTATCTCCTGCACAAGATGAAGCTTGTTAAAACGTTTTACAAGAGTGAGAACATTTTTTGCACATGAGGTTTAAATAATAATGAACTAACTAAACCATATTATTATCATTAACATGATATGAATAAGTACGATGATTAATACTGAGATATGGTGACAGCCCTGATCTGACTGGAGTACTTGTACCTCAGCGTTTGAGTTACACTTCCTTTAACTGAAGGAAGTACAGCTTCTGATATGTTTTCCATGTCTGGAGTTTGATTTATGAAAGAAAAGCAGAGCTGCTGTTGCAGTTTTGCTCAGTAAAGAAGGTTTATGGACGTAAACCTGAGGCGCTGCAGTTAATCCAACATGTGCTTCCTCACTCACTCGTCTCCAGTTTAAAGTATTTGGTGCATCTCCAATGAAACAAGGTTTTGGAGGAAGATGCATGAAGCTCTCAGTCCTCAGATCGGCTGCAGGTCCGTGCACGAAGCTTCTTCATAGAAGGAGACGCAGTGAACACAGAGGAGTCAGTCGTTCAGACTCTGTTCATCTGAACGTTTGCTGGAAGCTGCTGCAGCGACTCTGAGCCGCTCGCTGACAAACTGAAGGAAAGAAGATATCAAATATATCTGGATTCTCAACATTCAGCTGCGAAGCTTTAACAACAGATCCGGTGACTTGGTTCAGTTCAAACACTCGACGCCTCGAAGCTCTGATGAAACGTGACTTCACAGATGATATGAGACATGTTACACATCAGGACTCAGATTCCAAGTGTCCTGAGGAGTCTTCTGCTTGAGGGTCAATTCAAAAGAGGATTGATGTGAAGCTACTGCAGCTGAGCACCAAGTCTGAAGGTGCAGACACGTGCAGCTGCCTCTGTCCAGACTCACATTCAACAAAATATTATTATTATTATAAACATTAATGAGCTTTTAGAGAGGACCTTTCTATTCTTTATGCTAAGCAAACTATGCTAAGCTAACCCAGCTGCCTCCTGCTGACAGTGGTATCGTCTAACTTTTGAATCATCAGTCGTTTAAACCAGAAACTATAAATATTATAAACTGAAAGGAGCCGTATGTAATTGTTGCTATCGCTACATAGCAACTGTTTGCTTATACAGATGTTAAGTGTAGCAACAAACTTCATCATGTAACCACAGCTGTTTCCAGATGTGGGAAACGTCACCAATGTTTCAGCAGCTCTGCAGATGAGTTCACACGCAGTTTCCTGAACGAGTCCTTGGTTGTAACGAGCTAACAAACAGCAGCTTCCTGTGCGTTAACCAGCTGTCGGCTGAAACGTTACAGTTTCACCTCCCCTCCTCCAGATGACGCCATATTTGTGTTTTTTATAGATTATGTTATGTTTTGGTCCATTTGAGACGCACAAATCAACAGCCAATAAATCGGATGAATCTTCCGAATCAGTTTGAGGCAGCGAGTTCAGTCAGAATCAGTTTAGTTTGTTTTAACGCCTCCACGTGTTTTATTCCAGTTAAACGAGGAAATGTCCAAGATCGTCTCCAAGGTGCTGGACAACTACCCCGGAAACAACTCCAGCACGGAGCAGGCGTGGGACTTCATCCAGTGGAGCGTGAGTCACCTGCTGCAGAAACAACCAGCAGCTCTTTTCTCTCCTGGATGATAGAAGTCCTTTTATTGACTTGAAACTTTCTCCAATTAAAATGTTTGAGTTTTTAGCTAAAACCAATAATTATTTGTTCTTTTATTCTAGAGCAGCGAGCAGCTTTACTCTGGTTTGTTTCAAGCTGCTGAGAATTTACTTCAGTACATTTGTTTTTTGCAGTTTCCAGACAGACTTCAGTTGAATTGATTCTCTTTGATGTGTCTCTATATCCTCATATGGTTCAAGTTAGTTTTGTGCAAAATGAAATATTTAGATTTGAGAAGTGAAAAAAGTCAATTAAACCGCTGCAGAAATGTTGTTGTTACTTTTTATTTCTTGAATTTAAAGAAATAGACTTTGTGGTTTTCCTGTTTTTATTTGACTTGATGCCGAGTCCCTCAGCCTCCGAACCCCGGAGCTCTGTGGTCCTGAGAGCCGCTCCATCAGAACCTGGTGCGCTGCCCTGATGGTGTGTGTCTGTCTGTGTGTAGATGGAGTGCTGTGGCTGGAACGCTCATCTCGACTGGAACGGAAACATGGTGATCGTCAACAGCTCCCAGCTGCTGTTCCCCTGCTCCTGCCAGAACATCTCGCTGGCAGCAGGAAACTTCTCCGACAGCGGGTTCTGTGAGGCCCCGACGCCCGACTGGCCCGTATACGACGTGGTAAACAGCGTTTTCTCTTCTTCTCTCACGTTCGCTCCTCCCTCGCTCTGCTCATCCCTCGTTCCTCTGCTCCTGTCTCCATCAGGGCTGTGCTGCCAGTGTGGAGAGATGGCTCCTCACCAACATCGGCGTAGTGCTGGGTATCTGCCTGGCGGTGGCGCTCATTGAGGTACGCTGACGTCATTAATGTGTTTTAATGAACCCTGCTGAAAGCCCGCAGCACCCCCTCCTGGCAAGGGGCTGCAACTGCAAGGGAAAAGAATTGACTAAACAAATACATTTAAAATAAAAACAAAAGCCTAAATCTTTTAATTTCAGAACTTTGAGTGTGTTTACAAATGTAAAATGTGATGAAACTCACATTAGACCTGAGAGGGTTTAATGGAGGTAATAGTAAGTCAGATGTTTCTTTAGTTTACAACTTTGTGAAATGTTTAAAACTGGTATCAAGTGTTGTTTAAGTGTCAGTTAGTGTTTATTACAGTGTGTGATCTTGTTGTTGCAGCTGCTGGGGATGATCTTGTCCATGTGCCTGTGCAGGAACGTCCACAGGGAGGATTACACCAAAGTGCCAAAGTTCTGAAGCTGCAACAAGAACGAGGCAGAAAGAATAATGAGTTTTCCACCTGATATTCAGTGAGAGATTTTGTCTAAATGTAAAATAATGTGTTTACTTCATTGTTTGGGGATTTTTCTTCTTCCTCTTTCGAGGCACTTCCATCTTTTAGTTTTTAAATTGTCGGTCCAGTTTCTTTGGAGCACTTTAGAGAGCGAAGCTGAAACGTTTGTGAAGTTTGTGATCGGAGGAACGAGAGGACAACATGTTGGTAGAGTGAAGGTGGGTGAAAGGAGGAAGAGTGAAACACGTTTCTCCTCATGCTCACATCTTTTATTCTGTGTTTCTCTGTCGGTTCAGTTGTGGTTTTAGTTTCCAGAAAACAAGACAATTCACGTTTGTCAAGACAGAAATTTTTTTTTAAGGACGTCTGATTTGGACATTTGGAGAATCGACTTGTTATTTTTTAAATACATGATTTGTGAAATGTTTTTAGTATTTTGTACATAATAATTTTTATTCATTCTTTTTTTGTGGTTTTGAATCCAAAAGAAGAAAAAACCCACCTCCCAGGCTTTTGATTAGCAGCTGGTTTCTCCCTGAACGTTTTATGTTTAATCATTTTAATCATCAGGGTTGTTCTGGAAATAATAGAAATAATGAGGTACTAAATACTGATGCTTGTTTTCTAGAAGTATCGTCTCAGTTTAAAACCAGCAAAAGTAAGATATTTATTTTGAAGTTACTGTAGATTTATGTTTGTGTATAAACCCACATTCTTCTTTTTCACCACTTTCGAAGTCTGTGAAAAATTCAAATCTCTGCAACTAGTTTAGGAGCGAATTGAATAATCTTGAAAACATTAGTTTATATAAAAAGCTTCATTTGAAATAGAGTTTTAACATTCAGGCGAGATGTTGTTTTTATTATAATTTCTTTGTACAGTCTGTATGAAAAACGTCCCATTAACCTTTAATCTCTAAGATACAGAGGTTTGTAACTCGGGGGATTTGTGGGACTGTAGCTGGTACGTGTGCTCACTACATTATTCTATTTCATTTTCACAATAAACTGATGTCAGAAGTTTGTTGTTTGTCTGTTTTTAAATGTATGACTGTTTTAATGTTTACTTCCTGTTGACTGAAGGCTCAAATACAACATAGTAGGATTTTTTTTTACATTACATTTTGTCTGAGGGAAAAGTTGTAGATTTATATATTTTAATGAATCAAGTCTGTAGTTCCAGCTGTAACCACTGGAGGACAGTGTAACTATGTAAAAACAGTAAATGAAAGAGTAAATGAAAAAACATTAAATGTATAAAGTTCAGTGAAGAACAGATTTATAGATTTGTTGGCTCGTTTTTAAAGTTGTGCCATGTGACACACAGCAACAAGAAAAACTCCAAAAGCTCAAATTATTATTCCAAGATTTAAAGTATCAGAATTAAAGTTTAGTGGAAATATGGTTTAAGAAATAATAGTTTCTGTGTGATGCTGCTGACAAACCATGATGAGGTGAAGCCGCTGCAGCCTCCGTCCTCCTGAGGAAACCCAGTGGCTCTGAGCTGGTGAACCTCCTGATGTGTGATGGTTTCCTGCTGCTGCTGGTTTCCCACTCGCTGAGAGCAGGAAATCTGCTGCATAATTTACAGGCTGAGCCGCTGCAGGTCCCTCAGAACAAAGCTGTTCATCTGTGATGCAGCAGGGAGACGTTCCTCAGGACTGAATCAGTGGGACCACCCGTGGAGAAGGTGCCGAGCAGAGGTCTCCCTCCTCTTCATCGCGTCCTGGACGTCTTCTGCCAGATGCTGCAGGGAACAGAGAGGTTGTGTCCTCAGCTCTGAAGCATGAAGACGACACTGAGCCCAGAACCTGTGAACTCCAACACCAGGGTGACATGTTAAGATAATATATCATTATATTATATAGAATCATGATTAAAACATGTAACTGTGTAACGTGAAACTAAGAGTCTCAATGTGTTGACTGACTGGGTCGTCCCTCTGGATATTACCCATGATCCTCTGCTTCCTGCCCCTGAACAGCTGCTGCTGTAACAAATCCACCAAACTGTTCAGGATTCTTCATGTTTAACAGTTTCCTGCTGAATATTGGAGATAAACTCTGGTTGTTAATAACTTCAGAGTGTTTCTAACTGATCTCAGTTCAGCTTCACTCTTCAGCTGCAGCTGGTTGTGACAGTTGAAGCTGACTCTCAGTCAGTTCTTCTCACAGGAGATGGAACCCACTCAGCAGAGTCACAGAGAACAGACACAGACTCAGTTTGATTCTCTTCTTCTGAGATTTCAGGGATTTAAGAGCCTAACCCTCAAGAGTCAGTAGTTCATTCATGTTTTAATTAGTTCATTAAAAGAATGTTCACAATGTTTACACAGTAAAATATTTACAGTTTACATAATTCCATGTGTAAAGATAATGATTGAAATATACCTTACCTGAGAGACCACGCCCTTCTAGCTTCTGATTGGATGTTTGAGCCACAGGTGAGTCAGAACAAGGAAGTGCTGTGAAGCTGCTGAAGTGAAGTTCTCCTGCACATCTGGATCTACTGTAACCTTTAAGATAAGGACTCACACACACACACACACACACACACACACACACACACACACACACACACACACACACACACACACACACACACTCACACACACACACACACACACACACACACACACACAGACACACACACACACACACACTCACACACACACACACACACTCACACACACACACACACACACACACACACACACACACACACACACACACACACTCACACACACACTCACACACACACACTCACACACAACAGTCACACACACACACACACACACTACACACACACACACACACAGACACACACACACACTCACACACACACACACACACACACACAGACACACACACACACACTCACACACACACACACTCTCACACACACACACACACACACACACACTCACTCTCTCTCTCTCTCTCTCTCTCTCTCTCTCTCTCTCTCTCTCTCTCTCTCTCACACACACTCACACACACACACTCACACACACACACACACACACACACACACACACACACACACACACACACACACACACTCACACACACACACACACACACACACACACACACACACACACACACACACACACAGGGTGAACCAGAACCAAAAACACGTTCTCTCTGCTGATGACGTCATTGTCACAGGATTCGGAGGAACAACAACATCAAACATTTGAAATGTTTATTTCTCACTTTATCACTTTCAGGTAAAAACCCGTTGATGCAGTGAAGTGAAGTGAAGTGAAGTCTGAGACGAGCTCTCTCCTCCGGTCTCTGCTCATCAACACCGTGAGCGAATATATGATGATGATATTTAGTTTGTCAAAAATGAAAAATAGGAAATATAAGATATGAAAAATGTCAGTAAACATTCAGAATCATCAAATTGGTGACTTCACTCTAATGACTAGTGACTGATCTCAGACCCGATGCTTTTATTTCTTCAGGAACAGAATCCAGATGTTTCACAGTCTGTGAATCTGACTGGTCACATTATTTTGTAAAAATATTTTTTTTACGTGCTTTTATTGTGAAATCAGGATGTTGTGTCACCTGTAGTGTGTGTGCGTGTAACTTGACTTTGGTTCATAGTGGAGGAGCCTCACGTCACATGAAGAACAAACACACAACAGATCCACTGCTGCTGCTGGACTCTGGTCCTCACTCCGAACCTGATCCGGAATGATCTGGTCCTCACTCCGAACCTGATCCTGAATGATCTGGTCCTCACTCCGAACCTGATCCTGAATGATCTGGTCCTCACTCCGAACCTGATCCGGAATGATCTGGTCCTCACTCCGAACCTGATCCGGAATGATCTGGTCCTCACTCCGAACCTGATCCGGAATGATCTGGTCCTCACTCCGAACCTGATCCGGAGTCTGACTTTGTTGAATCTTTTATTTTGTCCGGAAACACTTTGACTCCAGATTTCTGCACAAAGACGCTGGTTTCTCCTCGGTGAGTCTCAGTGATTTATATTCATATTCATATTCATATTCATATTTATATTTATTTCTCTGCTTCAGCTAAAGATCTGATCTCATGACAAACGCTGGTGTTAGAATTTAAATGAAAAATATTTTCATGACACAGGTGGAAATAAAAGGGTTAGTGATGGCAAAAGAAAAGAAGAAAAAACACTTAAAGAGTCAAAATTTGAAAAAGATAAATAATATAAATATAAAATAATCAAGTAAAATAAGAATATAAAAATAAAGATTACATTTGAATGTGTCTGTGTCCGTGTGAAGAGGTCGTCAGTTCTTCCTCCTGAGACTCGGACAGAGGAACTCTGGTGTGTTTGGTATAAAGTTGTCTCTCTCGTCCTCCTCGTCCACATCCTGAGAGCTGAGGACGAGCCTCTGGGGGACAGACGAGGTGTCGGGGGACACCACAGGTCCGTCTGTCCTTCTCTTCCCTGAGGGGCCACGGGGACGAGATCCTCAGAGACAGGTTGTGTCCGTCCAGAGTCAAGCTGCAGGTCGGACACATCAGTTCTGTACAGACGTCCAAAGAGTCACAATCACTGAAACAAATAATTCAGTTAAGTTTTAGTTGCGATGATGATTTTCATTTAGTTATGAAGGTGCAAGCACGATCCATCTGTTGTGATGTGCCACTAACATGTCAAAGTGAAATCACAGCAGCTTCATCTGGCTGGTCTTTAACTTCAGCTCAGAGTTACTGCTGTGGTGGTTTCACTTGTGGTTTGTGGTTCGAGTCCCAAACGTCTGCAGCAGAATTCATGAGTCAGCAGCAGTTTTTACCTGTGAGGAAACAAACAGAAGATTTTGTAGCTGTTGAAACAATAAAAGCTGTGATTCTGTTAATGTTTAGTTTCTCCTGGGTTCAGACTGTGGACCAATTAAAATGATTGAGCAATGGGGAGCTGCGATGTCGTCCATCTTTATTTACAGTTTATAGTGACGTCACCACAGATTGTTTTTCAAATAATTGTTGAAATTGTCTGAGTTGAGAATCTTGATTTTAATGTGCAAATTAAATCAGGCTCATAGAAACCTCAGTGAGCTCCTGGAGGTTTCACTGAGGTGAGACCTCCTGGAGCTCACTGAGGTTTCACTGAGGTGAGACCTCCTGGAGCTCACTGAGGTTTCACTGAGGTGAGACCTTCTGGAGCTCACTGAGGTTTCACTGAGGTTTCACTGAGGTGAGACCTTCTGAACCAGTCTTTGACACTTTGAGTTCACACGTGCTTCACACAGTTTGAGTTCCAGCCGGTCTTCAGACTCCGTCCCGTGTGCGGCTGCACATGTGTGATGTTTCACTCTGAGGAGTCGGAACATGTAGGACACACGGAGCCGTGTGGGGGGGGCTGCTTCACACGCGTGAGTCACAGCTTCTGTTTGACCTTCATCATCATCCTGCTGCCAGCGGCAACCAGACACTTCTTCATCACATTGTTTCACCTCATGTTCAGTGCCTGACCTCACTCAGCTGTCACATGACCTCACTCAGCTGTCACATGACTAACGAGGGTCAAACACTCAGTTTCCTGCTTGAGACACAAACTGCTCTGGAGTCAGTGGTTCACTGTTACTTCTGCTCCTACAGGCGGGTGCACAGCTCACGTGCACTGTGCCTCCTCCTGCTTCACGGAGTCCTGACAGTTTCCTCTGAGAAGCTTCTTCCAGCATCAGAACACTTCACTGTGGTTGAGTCCAGCTCTCTGATTATTCATGTTAATATGTGGTGACAGGTTGAATATCTGCAGATTCAGATTCATTTGAATAGTTTAAAAATCAGGTAAATTATTAAGTAATTCATAGGTTAAAAAGTTTCTTTCTTTAAACAGTTTCATGTCTGATGAACCTGAATCCAAGAGTCTCATCCTCCCTGTGACTCCTGATCAATCTCCTCCATGTGTTGGTGTCCAGCAGCGCGTCAGCTCATCTGGTTTCTAGTTTGAGTGACGGATGACGAGCAGCTCACGTGCACACGGACGTGTCTCAGCTCACGTGCACACGGACGTGTCACAGTGCGTGACTGCGGCAGTTTCCTCTTCATCCCTCATTAGAGCCACGAAACCAACTTCTCCGTGTCAGAGAAACAAACATTTAGAGATTTTACTTCTTAAAATAAGGGAGAAATAAATAACTGAAGGCCGTCCTCCCACTGGCCGACAGCTGCTTCCTCCCAGGAGAGGCTGGCGCCATCTTTCTCCTCCTCGTGTCAACATTCATCACGACTCCAAACCAACCGGCTGGAAGAGCAGAAGCCGCCGCGCCGACTAAATCATCTCACGCTCGCCAACACTGAGTCCAGTGACATTTGAGGTGTGTTAAATAATTCAGTTCTATTTTAGGGAACAACTTCCCCCCCGTGTGCATCGTCAGCACATTACATCACCTCAGCTGTCAGGTTTTCATCACTAATGAACCTTCTCACCTCAGAAAAGACGCAAAATCATTTAAAGAAACTTTAACTAATATTAATTATAATTATAAATAAATTACTGATGATTATATTCTAAATGAAATGTGCATCTTTACCTATAACAGAAATATGAGGCTCGTGCAAACCTCAGTGACAATGAGCTGAATTCACTGTTTAATATACAACACCGATCAATACGAACTGATCCTGGACCTGTTGCTGCTCCTGGATCAGAATCCAGGTCCAGACCGGGTCAGTAACAAACAGAAGAGGAAACTGAGCATTAGATCTTTGCTTCTTCCACCAGGTCTGATTGAACTTGATGGATTCATGTTCCCACTTTGTGACCTTTGTGTCCCCTTCATGTCAAAGAAGACATTTCAGACATGAGCTGAACTTTGTCCACAGTCGAAGACGCTGCAGCAGATTCTCTTGTTCACACGTCCACATCAGCGTCAGAACAGAAAACTCTCTCGACATGTTCGTGTTCTTCGTGTTTGTCACGCAGACGTTCTCTTCCTGATTGGTTCTCATCAGTCACATGACTCGACGACCAGCGGTGAACACAAAGCGCCGCTCCCACTTCCTGTCAGTCACAGTTCCACCTCTCGTCTCTGACGTCTCACCATCACTGCTCCTCGTTTGAAGACAAACTGGATGTTTGACCTTTTGAGGTGTTTTAGTTCTGTAAACTGCTTCTTAGCGTTTTAATCTAATCCAGTGGTGTTTGTTTCTCAGACGAAGAGAAGTTTAAAAAGTGAAACAGATTCAGTCAGGAGGTTAGGTCAGAACAACCTCCAGAGGGAGAAGCAGCATTTCTGGATCCAGTGATTCTTCAGGACCGCAGAGGAAAGTATCTGAGGCCGTTCTCTGTGTGGCTGCGTGGATTTACCCAGAAGGCCTCAGTCCTGTTTCTGAAAGAAGCCACAGAACCTAAAGGGACCTGAGCTCTGCTCTGCTGGTGTCTGAGGTCAGAACATACTTTATCTCAAAGCTCTTACATAGAAGCTAGAAACCAACAGTTCCCTCAATGAGCAGCTCTGACGACTGAGAGGTAAAAGTGGCAGAAAGAACCCGAGTCACCGTTTGGTGAGAGGAGGGAAGTGGAGACTCTGCAGCACAAATCAGTTTGTAAAGGGTCTTTGCTGCAGGAACGTGAAGAAGCACCAGGAGACGTCTCCTGACAGGCTGAGGACAGAAGTAAGAAGCACCAGCACCAGGAGACGTCTCCTGACAGGCTGAGGACAGAAGTAAGAAGCACCAGCACCGGGCGTCTCCTGACAGGCTGAGGACAGAAGTAAGAAGCACCAGCACCAGGAGACGTCTCCTGATCGGCTGAGGACAGAAGTAAGAAGCACCAGCACCAGGAGACGTCTCCTGACAGGCTGAGGACAGAAGTAAGAAGCACCAGCACCAGGAGACGTCTCCTGACAGGCTGAGGACAGAAGTAAGAAGCACCAGCACCAGGAGACGTCTCCTGATCGGCTGAGGACAGAAGTAAGAAGCACCAGCACCAGGAGACGTCTCCTGATCGGCTGAGGACAGAAGTAAGAAGCACCAGCACCAGGAGACGTCTCCTGACCGGCTGAGGACAGAAGTAAGAAGCACCAGCACCAGGAGACGTCTCCTGACAGGCTGAGGACAGAAGTAAGAAGCACCAGCACCAGGAGACGTCTCCTGATCGGCTGAGGACAGAAGTAAGAAGCACAGCACCAGGAGACGTCTCCTGATCGGCTGAGGACAAGTAAGAAGCACCAGCACCAGGAGACCCTTGACAGGCTGAGGACAGAAGTAAGAAGCACCAGCACCAGGAGACGTCTCCTGACAGGCTGAGGACAGAAGTAAGAAGCACCAGCACCAGGAGACGTCTCTGATCGGCTGAGGAAAAAGAAGCACCAGCACCAGGAGACGTCTCCTGACAGGCTGAGGACAAGTGAAAAACCAGCACCAGGAGACGCTCTGATCGGCTGAGGACAGAAGTAAGAAGCACCAGCACCAGGAGACGTCTCCTGACAGGCTGAGGACGAAGTAAGAAGCACCAGCACCAGCACCAGGAGACGTCTCTGACAGGCTGAGGACAGAAGTAAGAAGCACCAGCACCAGGAGACGCTCCTGATCGGCTGAGGACAGAAGTAAAAGCACCAGCACCAGGAGACGCCTCCTGACAGGCTGAGGACAGAAGTAAGAAGCACCAGCACCAGGAGACGTCTCCTGATCGGCTGAGGACAGAAGTAGAAGCACCAGCACCAGGAGACGCTCCTGACAGGCTGAGGACAGAAGAAGCACCAGCACCAGGAGACGTCTCCTGACAGGCTGAGGACAGAAGTAAGAAGCACCAGCACCAGGAGACGTCTCCTGATCGGCTGAGGACAGAAGTAAGAAGCACCAGCACCAGGAGACGTCTCCTGATCGGCCTCAAGCTTCAGACTCAAGCTGCAGCTTCATCCTGCTGCTGTTTCACATGGGATCCAGATTCAGACGTGATGTGACAGACGTCTGTCAGTGTTTTATCTGTTGTCTGTGTGTGTTTAGATGTTTTGTGTGTTTGACAGCTCTTTGTCTTCATGTTGGTTTCTCTCTGTTATTGTGCGTTCGCTCTTTGTTCGTTTCACAGTCGCTCATCTACTGTTTGTGTGTGATTGTGCTGACACCAGTGATTGACAGGGATGTGTTAATAATGCTGAGTGCATGTTGCCTTTATTTCATTAACCCTGACCTCACCCTAAAAGGCTGCAATTACCCAGAGTGCACTGCAGTCACTAAACCTGTGTTTAATTCATTAAAGTAAAAGCTTCACACTGAACCGACAAATTATCAGTAAATACACAACAACACTCAACACAGTCACACAAAGAGCGACACGGTAAATATGCAGAAACGTTTACACCACACACACACACACACACACACACACACACACACACACAAACATCAGTGAGATGAGAACGACCTGAAATTACAGAAACGTCTCTGACAAACATTTATTTAACGTCTGTGATGTTTATGTTTGCTCCGTGTCCCATCTGCTAACATGGAGGAGGTTTGTGAGGTGTACTGCAGCCAGACACCAGGGGGCGATGTGACAAGTTGGTCGTCCATCTTTGTTTTTACAGTTTGTCTTCAGGGGAAATTTAAATGTTTTATTCTTCAAATGAATAAAACACCTGTGAAGAGAGTAAAGGACAGAACAGGTGAAGTCAGTGATGAAAGTGTCCCTCAGACATGGGACAGACAGGAGGCTTCATGTTTTCTCTGGTAAACACCATCAGGCCCGTACGTGCACAGTTGGTCCTCTTCACACCCCCCCCCCACCGATGTCCCCCGCTCACATCAACACGTCGTCCTCAGCAGCAGCAGACGTCCATGTGTCATCCACAGGGACAGACTGTCCCAGCAACTGATGAGAACTGTGACTGTGTCGTCAGGCTTTTCTCCGTCCTGCGTCTCATGTCTGTTCATATCAACTGTTCATGAGACGCTGAGACATCCAGAGACTCAGAGACACATCCAGAGAGACATCAAGAGGGACAGAGACACATCCAGAGACACATCCAGAGAGACAGAGACTCATCCTGAGAGACAGAGACTCATCCAGACAGACAGAAACACAACCTGAGACACAACCTGAGAGACAGAGACACATCCAGAGACATAGAGACACAACCTGAGACACATCCAGAGAGACAGAGACTCATCCAGAGAGACAAAGACACATCCAGAGACACAACCTGAGACACATCCAGAGAGACATCCGGAGACACAGAGACACATCCAGAGAGACATCCGGAGACACAGAGACACATCCAGAGAGACATCCGGAGACACAGAGACACATCCAGAGAGACATCGGAGACACAGAGACACATCCAGAGAGACATCCGGAGACACAGAGACACATCCAGAGAGACATCCGGAGACACAGAGACACATCCAGAGAGACAACCTGAGACACATCCAGAGAGACATCCGGAGACACAGAGACACATCCAGAGAGACATCCGGAGACACAGAGACACATCCAGAGAGACATCTTTTTAATACATTGTGTTATTTCTCTGTTTTATCTTTGCTGTGTTGTTGACGTGTGAACGGCTCCTTTAAATAAAATGTATTATTATTATTAGTTATATTCATGTATGATGAAGACTGTGTGTTAGGGTCACATTATTAATAGTGTGTATTAAAAGTGTGTGTGTGTGTGTGCATGTGTGTGTGTGTGTGTGTGTGTGTGTGTGTGTGTGTGTGTGTGTCTGTCTGTGTGTGTCTGTGTGTGTGTGAGGTTCCAGCCATGGAGGGAGACTGTCTCAGCTGCATGAAGTACCTGATGTTCATCTTCAACTTCTTCATCTTTGTGAGTTCAACTCCTCCTCCTCCTCTTTGTTTATACTGCAGCCAGCCACCAGGGGGCGATGACGATGTTTTGGCTTCACGTTTGGGAGCCGTCCTGTCGGCCATCTTTATTTAACTCTGATCTTTTCCTCTGTGCCCCTCTCTCAGCTGGGCGGCTCCTTCCTGCTGGGCGTGGGGGTCTGGGTGCTGCTGGACCCGCTGGGCTTCAGGGAGATCGTGGCGGCCAACCCGCTGTTGTTCACGGGCGTGTACGTGGTCCTGGCCTCGGGCGGCGTGCTGTTCCTGCTCGGCTTCCTGGGCTGCTGCGGCGCCATCAGAGAGAACCGACTCCTCCTGCTCTCTGTCAGTCAACTGGCTTCACCGTCAATCACTCATACACAGCTGGGAACTCAAACCACCACAGATAGGAAACCATTAATCACACAAAGGTTTTAACAGAGATCCCTTAGGTCAGTTTGTGAAAGAATCAAAACTCATGAACTAACATTAGACATTTATCATTTGATTCAATCTTCATCTATTTATCATCCGTCTAGTTCCAGATGTTACTTGGCTGCAGATCTTGGATGTTTACACCTTTTTGTAACTCGACTTGTTTCCAACACTTTTCTTCACATCGATTGAGACTCTGTTTATTTCTGAAGCAGAAACTTGTGAGAAGTTGATCCTCTTATTGTTCGTTGGTCTGTTTGTCGACTGATGAAAGTCAAAGATTGACACGGGGTTAGTGCGCCACCTGGAGGAGTCCGCTGATGGTGCAACACATACGATTATTACATCTGTGTCTTTACTCCTCTTTTATTTCTCTGTGCTGCTGTTTTATTTCTTTATTGTATAAATAGTATTTCAGCTGTTTGTCCATGTTTTTAATTTATAAATTAAATCATAAAGAAACATCTTATTTCCTCTTGTTTCTCACGGTAACAGTCTCTAAGAATCAGTTTGTGGTTCAACACGTCTCGTTCTTTGCTTCTTTCCACTCTTCTCTCAGTTCTTCATGCTCATCCTCTTCATCTTCCTGGCAGAGCTGGCCGCCGCCATCTTGGCGTTTCTCTTCAGGGAACACGTGAGTCTCGTGAATCATCTCCTGGCTGCTGAGACAGAAGCTGCTGAGACAGAAGCTGCTGAGACAGAAGCTGCTGAGACAGAAGCTGCTGAGACAGAAGCAGCTGAGACAGAAGCTGCTGAGACAGAAGCAGCTGAGACAGAAGCTGCTGAGACAGAAGCTGCTGAGACAGAAGCTGCTGAGACAGAAGCAGCTGAGACAGAAGCTGCTGAGACAGAAGCTGCTGAGACAGAAGCTGCTGAGACAGAAGCAGCTGAGACAGAAGCTGCTGAGACAGAAGCAGCTGAGACAGAAGCTGCTGAGACAGAAGCAGCTGAGACAGAAGCTGCTGAGACAGAAGCAGCTGAGACAGAAGCTGCTGAGACAGAAGCAGCTGAGACAGAAGCAGCTGAGACAGAAGCTGCTGAGACAGAAGCAGCTGAGACAGAAGCTGCTGAGACAGAAGCAGCTGAGACAGAAGCAGCTGAGACAGAAGCTGCTGAGACAGAAGCAGCTGAGACAGAAGCAGCTGAGACAGAAGCTGCTGAGACAGAAGCAGCTGAGACAGAAGCAGCTGAGACAGAAGCTGCTGAGACAGAAGCACAGAAGAGAGAAAAGCTGCTGAGACAGAAGCAGCTGAGACAGAAGCTGCTGAGACAGAAGCTGCTGAGACAGAAGCAGCTGAGACAGAAGCTGCTGAGACAGAAGCAGCTGAGACAGAAGCTGCTGAGACAAGCTGCTGAGACAGAAGCTGCTGAGACAGAAGCAGCTGAGACAGAGGCAGCTGAGACAGAAGCTGCTGAGACAGAAGCTGCTGAGACAAGCTGCTGAGACAGAAGCTCAGAGACAGAAGCAGCTGAGACAGAAGCTGCTGAGACAGAAGCTGCTGAGACAGAAGCAGCTGAGACAGAAGCAGCTGAGACAGAAGCAGCTGAGACAGAAGCAGCTGAGACAGAAGCTGCTGAGACAGAAGCAGCTGAGACAGAAGCAGCTGAGACAGAAGCTGCTGAGACAGAAGCAGCTGAGACAGAAGCAGCTGAGACAGAAGCTGCTGAGACAGAAGCTGCTGAGACAGAAGCAGCTGAGACAGAAGCTGCTGAGACAGAAGCAGCTGAGACAGAAGCAGCTGAGACAGAAGCTGCTGAGACACAAGCTGCTGAGACAGAAGCTGCTGAGACAGAAGCTTTGTCAGTTTATTAGGAACAAGTGGAAGAACACAATTAGTGTTGATTCAGCACCATGATCATTGTTGAGCTGATTTCAAAGGTTCTGTAGAAATATGTTAAAATCATAATGAGAATTATTAATATTTGTTTGTAACAGTTAATGTGAGACGATGCTGAGATGAAGCTGCTGTGTTTTGTTCTTCTTTAGAGGTTGTGAGTGTAGAAAACTTACTGTGTGTGTGTGTGTGTGTGTCTGTGTGTGTGTGTGTGTCTGTGTGTGTGTGTGTGTGTGTCTGTGTGTGTCTGCAGTTAACCAGAGAGTATTTCAGCAGGGAGTTGAAGCGTCACTATCAAGGCCACAACAGCAGTGACGTGTTCACGTCCACGTGGAACGCCGTCATGACCACGGTGAGACACCAACGTCCAATCATCTTAACCTTTAATCAACTCAGTGTAAAACCATCAATCACCTGTTTCCTCCCATCATGCACCTGGGCAGTTCGACTGCTGTGGGGTCAACGGTCCCGAGGACTTTGAGGACAGTCTCTTCAGGCTCCTCAGCCCCAGGACCATGGTTCCTGAGGCCTGTTGCCAGAGCAACGGTTTCCCTGGAGACGTGAGCGTGGAGCAGTGCGTGAGCGGCAGCGCCACCTTCAGACGCAACAAGGTCAATACAGGAAGCACGTTTCTATATATATATATATTTAATGGAAATTTAAAGTGTATTAAATATAAAAGCACAAAACAACAGACACAAATCAATGGAATCTCTTCTATGTATTGTATCATGAAATGTCTGTAATGTATTTGATAAATATGATTAATCACAGATATTTTCTCTATTCTTCCTGGTTGTGAGTTCTCCCTGAAGTTTCTGATACTCTCATGTACATTAGGCAGAAAAGCAAGTTAATAACAGAAGTGATTATTGATTGATATGGATTTCCCTGCAGGGCTGTTACTCAGCGACGGTGGATTACTTTGAGACGCTCCTCTTCTCAGCCGGAGCTCTGCTCATCGTGGTGCTGACCATCGAAGTAAAATCTACTTTATCATTTATTGCTTTTCTATTTTTATAAAGTGAGATTCAGGATGATTGTTTTTATCATGTTGGTCTGTAACCTCCTCTGTGTCTCCTCTCTGTGTCTCCTCCTCTGTGTCTCCTCTCTGTCTCCTCCTCTGTGTCTCCTCCTCTGTGTCTCTCTCTGTCTCCTCTGTGTCTCTCTCTCCTCCTCTGTGTCTCCTCTCTGTCTCCTCTCTGTCTCCTCCTCTTTTCTCCTCCTCTTCTCTCTCTGTCTCCTCTGTGTCTCCTCTGTCTCCTCTCTGTCTCCTCCTTCTCTGTCTCCTCTCTCTGCTCCTCCTCTCTGTCTCCTCCTCCTCTCTGTCTCTCCTCTCTCTCTCCTCTCTGTCTCCTCTGTGTCTCCTCTGTCTCCTCCTCTGTGTCTCCTCTCTGTCTCCTCTCTGTCTCCTCCTCTCTGTCTCCTCCTCTGTGTCTCCTTTCTGTCTCCTCTGTGTCTCCTCTGTGTCTCCTCTGTCTCCTCCTCTGTGTCTCCTCTCTGTCTCCTCTCTGTCTCTTCACTGTCTCCTCCTCTCTGTCTCCTCTCTCTGTCTCCTCTCTCTCTCTCCTCTGTCTCCTCTCTGTCCCTCTCTCTGTGTCTCCTCCTCTGTGTCTCCTCTCTCCTCCTCTCTGTCTCCTCCTTGTCTCCTCTCTTTCTCTTCTCTGTCTCCTCTCTGTCTCCTCTGTGTCTCCTCCTCTCTGTCTCCTCTCTGTCTCCTCCTCTCTGTCTCTCTCTGTCTCCTCGCCTCCTCTCTGTGTCTCCTCCTCTCTGTCTCCTCCTCTGTGTCTCCTCCTCTCTGTCTCCTCCTCTCTGTCTCCTCTCTGTCTCCTCCTCTGTCTCCTCCTCTCACAGATCTTTGCCATGGTGTTTGCGATGTGTCTCTTCAGAGGAATCCAGTGACGTCGTCTCGGAGGAAAACAAACGTATTTGAGCAGGGACAGTTTGACAGTTTGACAGTTTGACAGTTTGACAGTTTCGTGAGTCGTTGGTTTTGTGGCATCATTTGGTTTCTCCCAGCAGCGGGGGGGCACGAGGACGCAGGAAGTGAACCTGAGTCCAGAGCGACGGGGAACCACCGCGAGTCGAGGCTCGACTTGAGACCTGCAAACACACATCTCACTGCACAGATTCAGGTCGTGAACACACGACCTCAGACGAGTCCGGGACGTGGAGATTGAGTCCGACCGGTTTCACAGCTGGAGTCTGTGACGCGTGAAACCGTCAAACTCAGCTTATTATCAACAGCCGTCATGTTTGCGATGTCACAGGCTCGTGAACTCGGTCGTTCAGGAACTCCTCCAGAGAATTTCTACACATTTGACACAAACGTTCACTTACACTCGACAAACTGAGGAACTGATGTGAAGGTCGAGGATCAAGGTCAAGGTTGACATGTCCCCTCACATGTGAGTCCGATGTGAAACGGACGTAAACTTTAACTTCGATAACGACGAAGCAGGAATCTGTTTTCTCTGAGGTTTTTATTATATTAACTAAAGTCTTTAAAATCTTTTAACTCACAACTCAACAGAAATCACTGACTTCAGTGTAGGTTCACTTTATTTTGTTAGATTTAATAAATTAATGCCAACAAATGATTAAATATGAAAATCTGTCAGTGGACAAGTTTCTTTTACAAAAACTGGAACTAGATTATTAACGATGGATCCTTTTTTACAGAAGATGATGTTAAACTATAATTTCACTACAATTCACTTATTACAGAAAATTAACATCTTAAAATATTAAGAGAGTTTCTCTTCAAATGTTAATCATTGAAAAAAGTTGAATTATATTTTTTCCTCTCTGAATATTACGACATTTCTCTCAAGTATTCAGATTTTTAGCTCAATTCAATTTCAATGTTTTTTAAGAACTATGACAGAAGTTTGACCAAATTCAGGCTGAGAAGTTTCCTCTGGTTCAACATTTGACTGATTTACTTTTAATACATTTTATTTCTTGTCATTTTTCAGTGCCCTATTAAAATTAAGAATTCACTCAGTCTGTGATTCTTAGTTTTCAGTGTTTCAAGTAAAATCTGTTTACGAGTAAATGTCAACGTGAAAACTTCTTTAAAGTAAAGTGTTCAGACGTGTGGATCCTGCACGAGGCTCATTTTCATTCAAACAGTTGATAAATAACTTTTATGATTCTCGTAAGTTTGTACATTTATGTAAAGTTCTGTGTAAAGTCGTAAGTTTGTCGCCTGCACATGAGACTGTGCGACTTTTCACTGTGATTTGAAATAAGTAAATGAACATTTTGTGTGTGAATGTTTGAAAACTTCAAACTTGTATAAATGTCACTGATCAACACTGAAGTGATTTCTGTGATGTATTTTTTAATCTTTATCAATATATATTTATATTGTCTGTGTCAAAGGTAAAGAATTAGAAAACTACTGGGACGATTTCCTCGTGGATGATGAGACCAAGACAAACTCAGATCTGATTCAATAATCCAGAGAACGTTGAGAAAGAGTTCCGACGTGTAGAATGTGATCAGATGAGGATTTGGAGATATGAAGTGTCCTAGTTATTGATGTTCTTAGTTTGTGATCCAGTAAAATTAATCCTCACAGGTTCACTGACCACTTTATAATAATAAAAGTTATTTTTCCTTCCTGTCATGAATAAAAGCTTCTTTTTAAATTGATAAAATACAGTAAATATTGTTCTTTCATGTCCCTTTAATAATAATAAAAACGAATGAGCTGTATTTGTGTATAAATGTGACTTTATTTCAAACATCATCATCTCAGTTAGATTCATGAACAAACAACAAATCACTGTTTTATTCTTGTTGACGGTGAAAACGTGATTCAAACTTTCAGTGAGTCAGAAAAACGTTTAGGGTTACCTAACCCACTTTATTGTGAAAGTCTTGAGGAGGAAGTGTATTTCTGAGCCAGCCTCTGATTGGATGATTGATTTCCTTGTTGTGTATAAATACCCTGCTCCTGTTCCACACGTGAACGAAGCTGCAGCTGGAAACTCGCTGAGTCGTTTCCTCTGGATCGAATCCGCTCGCTCTCTGTGATTCAGACGCATCGTGTTTCACTGAGTCTCCTCCTGGGTCGTGTCCCTTTACACGCCTGTTACCATGGTTTCATGGTCCCATGGTTCCAGGCGTGTAAACTGATACGACAGTGAAAACAAAAGTGATGCGATTGTGTCGTTGTTTCTGAGCCTCGAGCTTCGGGACCTTCATGTTTCTGAAGAATCCTCCTGTGACTGAACCTGTGGATTTAAATGTGGAGAAAACATCTGGATCCGACTGCGACGGCCGCGCTGATCGTCGGACTCGTTCTGTCACATCTGGTCGGAGAAGGTACGTTTGACAACACGTTGTTGTGAACTTAACTTAATAATTAGCAACAGGGGAAAGATTGAGACACAAGAACTATCGTTGTTTTACAGATGTTGTATTTTCCTCTGTCGTCAGGTCTACGTCAGGATTCAGTTTCCTCTTAACACACAGAAGACTTGTGTAATTCAACGGGTGGAAGTGTGTCGACTCTTTGTTGTTGTTGAACCACTTGTGTGTTTAGAGGAAACATCATCTGACATTTGAAACAATTCTTCTGAAACGTGTCACTTTTCAAACTTTTATTCCAAAATGTGAAGAACACACACGTCCAGTAAAAACACGTCCGATGAACGAAACGTTTGAAAAAGAGGAAATAAGTTGGATTTCTTTTCAGTGAAGTTCGAGGCTCTTCCTCAGACTTCTGATAAAGAACAGAGTCGCCATCTTAAATACCCACAATCCATCTGAACAAGTCACGTGATGCGTCATCAATACAGGAGCTTTATTCATACAGCACCTTTCAAGAGGTCGTCACTAAGGGAACAAATAACTGGAACACTGGTTTTATGCGTCTGACACCGGACCAGTGTCATCTTTCATTTTCTAGATTCATAGAACTGTGACCTTTGACCTTTGAAATCTAATCACTTCATCTTCAGGTCAAAACTCGTCATAATGTGAAGAAATTCCCTGAAGACGATGTTTACACCAATTTGATCAGGTCCCCGCTGGTCTCAGTGAATATCTGTACTCCTGATGTAACCTGAGGTCATGTGACCTTTGACCTTTAGATGAAATCAGTTCATCCTTTAGCTCAGGTGAATATCTGTAGTGAATGTGAAGAAATCCCCTCGAGGCGTTCTGGAGATATCACGTTCAGACGTGATTGAAGCCGAACACAACATGTCTGAACCAGTGGGCGTCGCCAGCACAGAGCTGATCGACTAATGGCTGTCGGGGTTTTGACCACGTGACGTCCTGTGTGTCCAGGCAGCGTGGTGAAGGTGCTGTGTCACCCGGGGGAACGCGTCACCCTCTCGTGTCCGTACCACTATGAGGACGAGGCGGACGTCCCCCAGCTGTCGGTGCAGTGGAGGAGTCCACTCAATCAGCTGCTGTGTCACTACATCAAACACAAAACCTTCCAGAACTGCAGCCGCGGCTACGCCATCATCTACACCCCCCGCTCCATCGCCCTGACCATCCAGCACGTCAGCATGGACGACTTCGGGGTCCACGTCTGTTCAGTGGGGAAACGACACGAGTTCAGTGACTCGAGCATCGAGCTGCTCAGGACGACAGGTGAGTGAGACAGGTGGGGGGGGCGGGGCCTAATGTCATGTGAGCTGACAGGACACGTCTCTCTCTCTAGGGTCAATGACGTCAGAGCCAAAGAACAAAGGAAGTCATTCAGGTGTGTTTAGATCACACACACACACACACACACACACACACACACACACACACACACTAGATGGATCAATAAATTACAACGAAACAATGATATGATAACAGACACGATTCAGTAAGATATGAAACTATTGAACATAATCGAGACGATACAATAAGTCCCCGTGGTTTTGTCTTGCAGGTCACAGATGGACGTTTCTTCTCCTCCTCACTTTGTCCCTGTTTGTCTTCATGTAGGAGAGAAATGAGTTTTATTCATTGAGTTAATATTAAACTTTATGAAACTACAGAAACAGACGCTTCAGTTAATGTGTAAAACTGCACAGAGCTCGAAATAAAAGCGTGTGGCGTGTGTGTGTGTGTGTGTGTGTGTGTGAGAGAGATTCTCTGTATTGTCGGTCAAAAGGAACTTAAATATGGGATATGCACAAGGTGTTAAAAATGAAATCACGACATTAAGGCAGAAATATAAGAATGAAAATGTTACAGATGAGACATTTATAAAATATAATAAAACATTTTGTAATGAGTAAAATACTAAGATCAGAGTTGGATTGAAAAGTAAAATGGGTACAAAAAACGTTTTATAAAGCTTAGTGTGAATTAATCACGTCACATTATATTCTCATAACATATATATATTAAATAACTTGACCTTTTTATATACTTTTTTTATATTTAATTTAAGAGCAACACAAGCTGTAATTCACATGCTGTCCACTCGATGGCGCGATAACGACAACCTGCAGTAAACAGACAGCTGAGAAAGAGATTTGACTAAACTCTGATGTGAACCAGGTTTTATTGAAGTTTCCCAGTGAGAATTCATTAAGTTGTATTATTTACTTCTGCTGAGACGTCTCAGAATCACATCTGTGAAATAAAACCTTGGATCAGTCACATGAAGTCATATTTAAAGTTTTATCAGTTTGTGGGAGGTAAACACAGAGTTGTTAATAATAATAACGGGTATTATGAGAATAAACCTGATGGAACAGGTCTGTTGTTGGGATGTATTTTGATAAAGTGATCCGGACGATATCGTTGCCTCTGATGTTCTCATGTTCCTGGTGTAGAAAGATCCCAGGTGTCTACAGAGAAGACGAGCCGAGTGAAGCATGAAGACGGAAGCAGGAGAAGCAGACCATGATGTGAATCTGTAAAGGTTCAGTGTCCAGGAGACAAACATGTTCTTCATGTTTCCATTAGTGTTCGAGTCCCCTGAATCCGAGCTGTTCAGGAGGGACTCCTCTTCCTCGGCCATGTTGCACCTCCTGCAGCCTTGGACAGGATGGATGAATATAATATGAAATTATAATATTATGATCATCGATTGAAGATTGTGAAGAAAGTGAAGCCAAGTTCCCTGAAACCTGTCTTCTCTCTCTGACCAATGCAAGTGGAGATCAAATATATCTGTGTCTGAATTACTGTAGATTAGAAGTAAAATAAAGATACTGGAGCACAGTTACTTCCCATCAGTGTAAAGCTCCTTTAACAACACATCTTTTTTAAATTTTTTATCTCCCAAGATTAAAAAAACAAAACTAAATGTGCAACAACATGAGGTCTTTATTCTGAAGTTCCTGCTGAAACAGAGAAGTCGTGTTTCCGTGGGACACATGAGTTCCCTCAGAGCGAGGAGCCGTTAGGTAAGGAGGTAAAGGGGTAAAGGGTAAAGAGGTAAAGGAGGTAAAGAGGTTAAAGAGGTAAAGGAGGTAAAGAGGTAAAGGGGTAAAGGAGGTAAAGGAGGTAAAGAAGCCTTATGGACACACAGGCCTGAAACCAGCTGCTCCAGTTCATGGAGCTCAGGTTCGAGCCTGTTGGTCTCATTTGATCTGCGGCTGCAAGCGGCTCATTGTCGGCGGCCTCGAATGCACCGTGACGTCCCTCGTGTCAACAACAGGATGTGAAGTGAGGACGCTGCCAGGGCTGGAAATGAAACCTCATGTTAGACACACACAGTCTGTGGGCCACGTGAGCGACTGGGTTTAGGTTGTGTGCTCAGACCTATGGCACAGCTGGCTGCACGTTGCAGGTCACATCAGGAGACGGTTCCAGATCAGATTCCCTGTGTTCAGTGGGCTGTTCTCTGTGAGCGGCTGCGTCCTGAGGTGAACCTGCAGGCGGCTGCAGGACGTATAGATGCTGCTTCTCCTCCTCCTGCTGAGACACCCACACAGAACCAGCTTCTCCTTCTGCACCGAGCAGTGGAGAGAAGCTGTGGAAGCTCATGAACACGTTACTTTGGTAGACATCATTATGTAATGTAGTAATTATGAATTTATACTATAACATTTAGTATTGATCACAAAACACACACACACACACACACACACACACACTATCTAGTATCTAGTTTATATTTAACTATTGAAACGAACAGATGCTATTATTGTTGGGATGTTTCCACTCATTTAAACCCATCAGCGCAGAGAGAGCAGGTCAACCTGTTCTCATTCTGAAGGAGAAAGTTTCATCTGAACACTTCGATCTTCTGGGTTCCTCTGCTGCTTCTGGAGAAATCCAACCACAGGACTTTGTTGTTTCTCTTTCCTCCCGCTGCTGCGTGGAGTGTCAGAGATCTGAGCTCAGTAATCTTCCACAGTCACAGCCCTGTACAGTGAGGACACCGAGGACACCGAGGACACTGAGGTCATGTCCTCACGAGCGTTCAGAGGAATGTGTGAGGGGGGGGGGCTGGTAAAGTTTAAATCTACATATAAAACAGTTGGTTTGCTTCTTAACAGACAAGAAGATAAAATACCATAAAAAAACTAGCAATGAATTTCTTCTACTAACGAATCTTGTGTTTCTCAGATTCTTCCATTGTTTCCATAAAAACATGAGTTTATTGTCACTGTGACATTTAGTGAAAAGTTCCTTCATCACCATGAAAACACAATAAGTGGATTTTAGCTCACACACGACATCCAACTGCCCCAAACACTCACACGACGCTGGACATAGTCACACACACAAATAATCCCACTGCTGACCTGATTCTGAACAACACTTCATTTCAAACGTGATGTTTACACGAGCTTCTGGAAGAATATTCCACATCAAACTCTTTTTATAGTTTGTGTGCAGAGCTTTGAATCAATCACTCACATGTTGTCTGTCTCATAGACGTTAACAAGGAGCAACTTCCTCTGATCTTCACTCAACTAGAGTCAAACTACAGAGAAACTTAGTGATCAGTGAATGAAGCTCAGTCCCATGTGAGGATCGTCTCCCAGGACACAAGGACAACAGACGCTGATGGAACTGAACACATCAACACAACAACAGTTTGTAACTTCATGTTTCAAGTGTTTATACATAATGTCTGATGGAGATTTTTGATCCTTTCATTTTTTAATAATATCACAAGCTTGATGAAACTATATCTCGACGGCACAAAAACAAGTGGCTGCAGCAGCATGTGAGGAATGTTGGCCCTGAATCTCTTCATATACGTCTGTGGGGGGGGGGGACACACGCAGCACATATAGAAACATCTGCAGCAGCTGCAACAACAACATTATCATGGACCTGCCCCATGTTTGGTTTCCATGACTCTATCACATGGACACCAGTGACACGTGAGACTGTTCATTTGTTACCAAGGTGAAAGCAGCAGGAAGGGCCGAGCCTCAAGGAC
>NC_061483.1:746457-758957 GCF_022539355.2 Hippoglossus stenolepis
TCATTTATAATGTAAATAATCATAAAATGGAGCTTGTGTGTCTTTCAACATTCGATCAGATCAAAGAGAAGCTCTACGTCAAAGTCCACAGCAGCAACACAGTGTGAGTAACAATATACAACAATGAAGTTTATTTCACTAAACCTCCAATAAACACACGAATAATTCAAGTAAGAACCAAACAAAATCAGATCATTATTACAACAGAATATTTAAAAGTAACAAACTGACTCGTCAGGTGACTCAGCTCCGAGAATAAAAACATTTCAGATGTTTCCAGCCGAGTCTGAATCTTCTCAGGAAACAGGATCTTCTGTAAAACCTACAAACATGAAACAAGCCCATTGTTTATTAAGATGCATGAATGTAAAGGACCATTGTGAGAGGATATGTCCCCCCCCCCCCATCCAGTGTCATGTTCTCACCAACAGGATGTGACACAGCTGTGGTTTCAGTCTGAGCTGTGGAAGTGCAAGTCATGGGGGGGGCAGAGGAATCATCAGAGATCAACAGGATTCTGATTCACCTCATCTCCTGGAACCAGAAACCACCGGTGCTCAGAGAGTGTGTGTCTGTCCTGTGACTTCAGAGTCGCACAACTCAGGAACTCAACTTCTGACTCATTGTGTGTTTGTGGTGTACAGACCAGAGACAAAGTACAAATACTGAAGTACAAGTACAAGTACAAGTACATTACTGAGTAACTCAATAAATTCCAGCATTAATAAGGCTTCTCTCTGGTCACGTGCTGCACTGACACTCTCAACCAATGGGAGAGCTTCCCTGAAGTGACGCTGCTCATTGTGTCGTCACTGCGTCATCACGTGTTCCCACTGTTGTGTTTATTTTTCCACTGTTTCCTGTGTGTGTGTGTGTGTGTGTGTGTGTGTGTGTGTGTGTGCGTCTCCTGTCTCCCTCTCTGTGTGTGTGTGTGTGTGTGTGTGTGCGTGTCTCCCTCTCTCTGTGTGTGTGTGCGTGTCCCTCTCTGTGTGTGTGTGTGTGTGTGTGTGTGCGTGTCTCCCTCTCTGTGTGTGTGTGTGCGTGTCTCCCTCTCTGTGTGTGTGTGTGTGTGTGTGTGTGTGTGTCCTCTCTCTGTGTGTGTGTGTGTGTGTGTGCGTGTGTGTGTGTGCGTGTCTCCCTCTCTGTGTGTGTGTGTGCGTGTCTCCCTCTCTGTGTGTGTGTGTGTGTGTGTGTGCGTGTGTTGTGTGTGTGTGTGTGTGTGTGTGTGCGTGTCTCCCTCTCTCTGTGTGTGTAACCCCGCCCCTCCCGGACACGTTGCCCAGGGAGAGGCTGCACGCGCTCCTGTCTCTAGTACCCGCCCGCCTCAGCTGCTCTCATGGTTTCACTCCATCATCACTTCTCTCCGCGTCCGGACGCTCGACGCTGCGGGTCCTGGTCTCCCGAGCCGCGACACTTCAGCCCGGGTAAGTGAGGCTGTGGCCCCGGTCCCGGTCCTGCTCCTTCTCCCGGTCCTGCTCCTTCTCCCGGTCCCGGTCCTTGTCCCGGTCCCGTTCCTGGTCCCGGTGCCGGTCCCGGTCCTTGTCCTGGTCCCGTTCCCGGTCCAGGTCCCAGTCCCGGTCCTTGTCCCGGTCCCGGTCCCGTTCCCGGTCCCGGTGCCGGTCCCGGTCCTTGTCCTTGTCCTGGTCCCGTTCCTGGTCCCGGTGCCGGTCCCGGTCCTGGTCCTTGTCCTTGTCCTGGTCCCGTTCCAGGTCCCGTTCCTGGTCCCGGTCCCGGTCCTTGTCCCGGTGCCGGTCCTGGTCCTTGTCCCGGTCCCGTTCCCGGTCCCGGTCCTGGTCCCGGTCCCGGTGCACTGTGTTATGATGAAGATGAAGAAGAGGCTGGTGTCGGGCTGCAGATCTTTAACGCAGCTCCGCAGTTTCCTCTGCTCGTGTACATTTATATATTTATATACATTTATGTGTATAAATATATATAATATACACATTATATAAATGATATATTAATATATTAAAGGTCCCGCTGGTGAAACTGAAGTTTCCGCAGTTTCACATTTTATTGCACATTTGAAAACGTGCGTTTCAACGCGCGCACGTGAACGCGCCCGTGCTGAGGTCGAAGTTGTGAAAATGCGTGAATCTGCATTTCCCACGTGCTCGTATCAGTGTGTGTGTGTGTGTGTGTGTGTGTGTGTGTGTGTGTGTGTGTGATGTGAGTGTGTGTGTGTGTGTGTGTGTGTGTGTGAGGTGTGTGTGTGTGTGTGTGTGTGTGATGTGTGTGTGTGTGTGTGTGTCTTTCTATAGTTCTGAGACTAATTTTGGTTCAATACCATCATTGTGAGGACATTTTGTCTGGTCCTCAATTCTTCAATGGACTGTTTGAGGGTGAGAACCAGGTTTAGGTTAGAATCAGGTTTAGGTTAGAATCAGGTTTAGGTTAGAATCAGGTTTAGGTTAGAATCAGGTTTAGGTTAGAATCAGGTTTAGGTGAGAACCAGGTTTAGGTTAGAACCAGGTTTAGGTGAGAACCAGGTTTAGGTGAGAATCAGGTTTAGGTTAGAATCAGGTTTAGGTTAGAATCAGGTTTAGGTTAGAACCAGGTTTAGGTTAGAATCAGGTTTAGGTTAGAATCAGGTTTAGGTTAGAATCAGGTTTAGGTGAGAATCAGGTTTAGGTGAGAATCAGGTTTAGGTGAGAACCAGGTTTAGGTTAGAACCAGGTTTAGGTTAGAATCAGGTTTAGGTTAGAATCAGGTTTAGGTTAGAATCAGGTTTAGGTTAGAATCAGGTTTAGGTGAGAACCAGGTTTAGGTGAGAATCAGGTTTAGGTTAGAATCAGGTTTAGGTGAGAACCAGGTTTAGGTTAGAATCAGGTTTAGGTGAGAATCAGGTTTAGGTTAGAATCAGGTTTAGGTTAGAACCAGGTTTAGGTTAGAATCAGGTTTAGGTGAGAATCAGGTTTAGGTTAGAATCAGGTTTAGGTGAGAATCAGGTTTAGGTTAGAATCAGGTTTAGGTGAGAATCAGGTTTAGGTTAGAATCAGGTTTAGGTCAGAATCAGGTTTAGGTGAGAACCAGGTTTAGGTTAGAATCAGGTTTAGGTGAGAATCAGGTTTTGGTCAGAATCAGGTTTAGGTGAGAATCAGGTTTTGGTCAGGTTTAGGTAGTTGTTATTAAGTTGTGATAGTTAAGGTAGTTAAGGGGTTAGGTTTAGGGTTGGGGTCACTAGCCCCTGACTAACCGGGCTAGTGAATGTGTCAGTGAGTGTCCTCACAAGTACAGAGAGACGTGTGTGTTACATAAGGCTGTGACCTGCTGGATCTGAACCGGAGGTTCTTTAATCTGTGTTCACTCGTCTCTGGATCAGGATCAGGATCAGGATCAGAGCCGAGGACTCGGTTCAGACACGTAGAGACGAGCAGGAGACGTTCACACCGACACCGTCTTTCATGAGGATTGATGAAGACTTTAAAATAACGTTTCTCTCAGGTGTTCACCTCTCAGATGTTTAAACATCATGTGGATGAAGATCTGGAACAAGCTGATGTTCCAACTTTAAATCTACTTCAGGGGAAATCCGAGGGAAACGTGATTTTAAAGGTGTCGTCCACTCTCATTGGTTCCAGATCTCTACATCACACTGTAAATAAAGATGACATCATGTGCAGAGAGTGAAGCTCAGGTATCAAGGTCCCGCCTCCAAATCATGAGTCAGTCAGCTGTCAATCATAACTTCTCTGAAGTCCTGTGGGTTTTAATTCAGGCTGCAGATAATTATTATCATAATTATTCTCATATTTGGTCTGAAAAAACAAACGTCTTGTTTTGATTTTAAATCTAAGAATCAAAAAAACACAAAAATATAAATTTTAGTAAAATGTCAGAGCATTAAATCAGCTGGAGTCCGGATTCTTAGTCTTTTAGTTTGAAAAAGGAGTGAGACGTTTAAGAGTTTAAGCTGCTCTGACTTCCTGTTTCCTCCTGAAGCAGCTCTGTTCACACGTGGTCCAGATGTGGTGTGAGTCCTTCACATCTCAGCTGATGGTGTTTGGTCTGAATCAGAGAGATCTCCTGTCGAATGTGGAGTGAAGGTCAGAGCGCGTGAACAAAGCTCGGTTACACAACATCTCATGTGTAACATGTGGAACACGTGTTTGTGTGGCAGGTCCGTGATGCTCTCTGCTGGCTGAGGGTCCAACTCCAACATGTCCACCTCAGACTCGGATTACTCCATCGACTGGCTCGCCAGCGATGAGGAAGACTACGACAGCTCCAACGGGTCAAGTCCTCGGGACGGAGCGGAGCTGGTGTCTCCATCCTCTTCATCCTCTTCATCCTCTTCATCAGGAGAACCTCGGACGAGCTGCTGCCCGGCTGCAGCCGCTCACAGTGACTCCTCTGACTGTAGAGATGGAGGTTCTCCGTCACTCAGTCCACTTCAGGGATTTACCTCAGTTTCTACGCAGCAGACACTTCCTGTGGAGTCACGTGGTTCAAACAGGAAGAGGACACACGGCGCCAGTTTGGACGAACTCTGTGAAAAACCTCAAGAAGACACTGAAGATGAGCTGTTCTCGCTCAAGGTGAGGGTTTCTCTGTGATGAGCTGAGAGGAGGTGGTTCTGTGTAATTCACACCTGAGGGTTCGTTCACACTTTAATCTAATGGAGAGCCAAGTCGCTTCTCATCAGCAGCACATTTCATATTTCACATTTCACATTTCATTCATACCTGCATGTTGCACCACAGAGTAAAACGTATTGCATGGATCCAGATGTAGAGGCTGATGTTTCCAGTGGGACAGAAACGACCAGACGGATTATTATGAAACGAACGCTGCCGACTCAGACTCCAACGTACCTGCAGCAAGATGGCGACATTGGTTTCCAAGATATTTTGGCTTCATTTCTGGACAGTAGGAGCAGAAGAGGCCATCTTTATTTACAGCCTGTGGCACAAACATTAAAATGTCCGGTCACTGATAATTGAAGATGCTACTTTTTGGACGGTGGGAGCACAACGTTAGCATTTCCTTTATTCCCACGATGCCGTGAGCTCCTGTTCACCTGGTGGTTGTCAAAGGTATCGTGGGAAATAGGTAAACAAACAAACCACAGAGGAAACAGTAGCAACACAATCAGAGCCTCAGACTGATGGAGTGAGAAGGTGTCCATCGTCTTCTCCGACAGCTGCTGAAGACCTGTGGACACGTAGCTTTTAGAGTTAGCACGAAGCTAATGGCCTCAAATGGGAGTTAATGGGGGAAATTCACTGGGAATCAATACGTCCTGAAAGTAGAGGAGGAAAGACAGACACACACAGACAGACACACACACAGATACAGACACACACAGATACAGACACACAGACACACACAGACACACACACACACAGATACAGACACACACAGACACACACACAGATACAGACACACACAGACACACACACACACAGATACAGACACACAGACAGACACACACAGACAGACACACACAGACAGCACACACACACACAGACAGACTAAATTAACTGATTATGTGACTTGTGTAATCCTGAGCTCTGCAGTGTGTGGTTGTTAGATACATGTAATATTTTAGATACATGTTACATGTTAGTTACATGTTACATGTTACATGTTACAGCAGCCCGGTGTCATGACACTCACCCAGTTCTCTGTCCACCCAGTGCTCCCAGCTGCAGAGCTACATCCCCCCTCTGTCGTCCATCCTGCGCAGCCTGAGGTCAGGACGCTACTCTGAACGTAAGTTTACACACGCACACGTATGAAGCTGATGTCAACACAACATGTTGTAAACGTGTGTGTTTGTAATGTTGTGTTCTCTTATTATATTGTGTTTTTACTGTTTGTGTTCAGAACTTTTCTAAACAGAGTGAAGTTAGAAAACCTTGTGTTCATCCTCCCTGGTTTCTCTGCACTGAAGTTCATACTCAAAGTTTGATTTATTTACTGAACTGATTTTCAGACGTGAGAATTAAACGTGTTGAATCATTTTTAAAAGACTTTTTCCAGAGACCCCCCAGAACTTTGCTGCTGAGGCTTTCATGGGGGGTCAAGTGTCAATCAAGGGTCCAACGAGGGTGTTTCCTCCATTTGTGAGTTTTTAAGCAGAATCACACAAAAGCTCCTGAGCAGATTCCCAGTGAACATCCAGGTGTGGGTGGAGGTTTGAGTGATGGTGAATATTAATGATTCATAAGTTAGAATTCTGACAATATTCTACATTTTCTTTACTGTGTTATTTTTATAGTTGGATCATTCGAACACAGTCAAACTGGATGTTTGTAACAGTCAGGAAGGAAGATTTAAAATCACACAATCAAAGTAGTCACCAGTCATTTAACATCATTTTAAACTCCGATGATGAAAGTGATGCAGGTGAGAGATCAAAGATCAAAGGTCTGCTCGAAGTTCTTCACCCTTCACACGTGTTTGAGACGCTTCACACCTGATGTGTGTTTGAGACGCTTCACACCTGATGTGTGTGTGTTTGAGATGCTTCACACCTGATGTGTGTTTGAGACGCTTCACACCTGATGTGTGTTTGAGGTGCAGGTCTCTGCTGACACAGGAGCTGTAATGATCATGTCTGTGATCGTCAGTGAATAAAGTGACGATCACACCGGTCAGAACGCTGAGTGTGATTGGACCCTGGCTCCTCCCCTCAGACTCACTGCAGGATTCTCTTCTCCTGCAGGTCTCAGCACTTTTCAAGAGGGCGTCGCCATGGACCGAATCCAGAGGATCCTGGGGGTCCTGCAGAATCCACACACGGGGTAAATACTAAGAATACTTCAGTGTGTGTGTGTGTGTGTGTGTGTGTGTGTGTGTGTGCGTGTGTGTGTGTGTGTGTGTGTGTGTGTGTGTGTGTGTGTGTGTGTGTGTGGTGTGTGTGTGTTCCGACCACATGTTGGATAAACAGCAGTAAAAGTCAGTAAGTTGATTGAACACAGGAATGTTTGTTGGATCAAATAGTTTTGTTTTTCAAGCCTCTACAAGAAACACATTATAATTGAATTTGAATCAGAGGAGAAAACGGCTTCAGGACTAAGAATCAAATACGAACTTCATCTTCAGTGTTCAAGTGAAACGTTAATAATATTATTACCGATGTTCAACAGCCACTTGGATTCGGTTCCTCAGACGAACATATGAAACAAAGTAGAAGCTTCAGGTCTGAGATGGAACTGAACAAAGAATGAATCTTCTCAATGAGAAACCTTCAGACACGTTCCCTCAGAGTAACTCGTGTTTCACTGCTGGACTCGACTGGACCTCACGCTAACGTCTCACACGCTAACGTCTCACACGCTAACGTCTATCTTCAGACGAGTCTCCATCAGGAGTTTGACCGTCGCAGGGTTATTGTCTCATTGTCTTTGTTTTACCTCGATTGGAACCGTGTTGTGTTGTGTTGTGTTGAAAAGACTCTACAATACAGAGCTGTGGGTGCTGAGACTGTGGGAGACTCACACACACAGACACACACCTGTGGGTGAACACACTTTTGAAAACCGATTTGACTTGTGGTCTGTTATTGAAAATATTTCATCTCTGGTCATTTGTCTTGTTGTTTGATTATTATTTGTGACTCGAGAACATGAACAAAGTAAAGTAAACAGAGTTAAAGTCTTTTCTCAGCTTCAGTCAAATACTTGTAATTCCATCTCTGCTTCTACTGTGGAACAGTTGTGTTGGAAAGTACTCGTCTGTACACATGTTTATTTTTGTCGCTCGGGTGTGTTGTGTGACGTCGGTGAGGTGGTGTGTGTCTGTGATGTGATGCTGCGAGCGGAGGGCGGAGCCTCCACAGGCCGCTCCAGGGTTTATTGGTCTATTTATAGACTGTGAATGGAACGAGGGCCCTCCCCCCCGCTGCCACGTGTGGGCTGGTGTGTGTGTGTGTGTGTGTGGGGGGGGACTGAACATGCTTCACTTGTCTTCCTCTGTGATCGTCTGATGCTCACATGCAGATGCAGATACATCACAGGAATGTTCACACACACACACACACACACACACACACACACACACACACACACACACACACACACACACACACACACACACACACACACACACACACACACACACACACACACACACACACACACACAGTCTTTGTGCTGCTGCACGTTGTCGACCAATCGGCTGCTGGATGTGTCGGCGCTTCATGCAGCTTATGTAATGACCACTGGCGAGACGTCCCTGATCTGAGCTGTGGAGACGCTGAAGGAATCACACGACTTCAGCTCCTCCTTGTTCTGCAGCGGTTCACATTCAAAGTACAGTTTATACTTCAAAGACAGATCTTGTTCATGAAGTTAATGTAAAGTTCTTATACAAACTGATCTGTGAACAAAATCATCTTCTTATCGTTTCTAGAACTGATATTTTACAGTGAAATTATCTGCAGATTTATAGAGTTTCATTCATAGAATCTTTAACAAACGAGACGTAGACTCCGAGTCCAGAAAGTGAAGCCAATGGACCTGAAACCTGTCTTCTGTGTACTGACCAGCAGGGGGCGACTCCTCTGGTAGTTTCTATAGAAGTCTATAGAAAGTGACTCTACTTCTCACTTTATAACGTCAGTAAACATTCAGGAGTTTCTGTCTCAGTCTCTGGTTTCAAGTCTTCTTCAAACAGCTGATGTTCATTTAGTGAATTATGATCATTTAGAGTCAAACAGACCATAAAGCACCGGATGTATTTTACATTATAAAGATATTAGTAAAGTATATCATAGTATAAATATATTAAACCTGTGTCTCTCCTCCAGTGGACGCTTCCTCAGCATCGTACTGAAAATAGAAGAAATGCTTCAAAGTTGGTTTCCTCATATTAAACCAAATCCTCAGACGGACGGCAGCTCGTCGGCCAAGAAGCAAAAGGTAAAACTTCAAGAATTATTAAGATGCAGCTTCTGAAATGTGAATATTTCTCTTGTTGAATGATTCTTCACAAGTGATGATCTTTATATTTTAGACAAAACTAGAACATCACGACTCCACCAAGTCTCCTTATGAAACCACTTTTAAATTCACTGGATCTAGATTTTTATTTGGATCTGCACCAAATCACACTCTCTAAACATATATATAGATATTTATATATATTATAATCTATAAGATCCCTGAATTATTCCTCAGGGGCTTCAGGAGAAGAGTCTGCAGACAGATTACGTTCAGTCTCACAAAGTTAAAGTGAAAAAAGGTCCTGGATCATTTAATGAATTCTGCTCTGACCCGTTTGAGTGTAAACTGATAATCAGACGAACATCAGCTTGAAATGTGAGGATCTCACAGAGGAACTGCATTCTGGGTAATGTGAAACCAGCCTGATGGAATCATGTGACAGAAACTGCTGCTGAATTTGATTAGTTTCCTCTTCTTCCTCCAGCATCATCATCACAGTGCCTCCCCCCCTCCTGCTCCTCCTGCTCCTCCCTGCTCCTCAGACGTGGAGCCGACCGCCTCCTTCTCCTCCTCTCACCTCACATGGCTTCACTCGTCGCCCGTCTGCTCCGTGAAACCTCTGGAGTCGACGCCCGGCCCTCTGGACCCCCCCTGCAGCCAGGAAGTGACCCAGGACAACGCCGTCTCCTCCAGCACCGACTCGCACACGGGGCCCCGGTGCCGCTCCTGCACTCACCCTCGTCTGAGCCAGGGGGCGCTGCCCTTCAAGATCAGCTCCCCTTGTCTGGAGCGCCTCCTGCAGGCGAAGGACAGCATCATCGCTCCCAGGACTGTGGGAGACGGAGGCTGGTTGTCATAGCCGATCTGGGGTCAGATCTCACGCGGCGTCCAGAGCCCAAGATGCTAAAGCCTTAAACTAAAGCATGTTTCAAAGTCTTCGGAACCTTTTCATCTACATGAAATGTAGAAGATCCACAGTTTTCAGGGTGAAACTAAAATAAAGACACTGATTGTTCCTGCTTGAAAAGATGTGACGGGTGTTTGTCTGTGAGATGAATCGTTTCCACTCGTCTTCTGAGTGAAAAGGTTGAAACAATCGTCACGGACTCGTTTCCTCGACTGAACGGTTCCTCTCAAACAAACATTTATGATCTGAAAATGAATGAATCCCGTTCGGTTTGATAAAACTGAGACTTTTCATACTGATGCTTTGACTGTTATGTTCCGTTGATCTTTTTAGGTTTGCTATGATTCCTCTACCTCATTCTGAAACCACGTCACAGCTCCACCGACACCCGAGACCACGTTCAGTCAGAGCTCCAGAAAAACTAACTCTCCAAAATGAATCAGTTTGAAATGTGACAGATCAGAGGGATTTGAAAGACTTTGGATAAATGTGAAGCTCAGATTTTGATTTATCGATGGTCTTTCTTCTTTTCCTCTGAATGTTTCATTAACACGTTCTCTCACTCTGACCACGTCTGTAAACCTTTTCATTTAAATCACCAGAGGAAACTTCTCAAATGATTCTTAAAGTTTCATTTCTCTTGTTCTGGACAGAAGCTCCTGAAACGTGGACAAACACAAACAGGGACGTTTGTTCTAAAAACACTCAAATGTATAAGATGTTTGATCTGACTCAGGATTTCTCACCATTATAGAAAGAAGCAGTGATTTCAATGCTGAGTGAGTCATTCATTTATTTTGAAACCCTGTTAAAACGAGGGGAAATCCACTGTTTGCTCTGTGAATTTCAAATTGACAGAAGGTTTTGAACCGTGTGCTTCTCTCAGAGAGAATCCAATAATGTAGTTGTCTCAAAAACTGAACTGAGACATAAACGTGTGGAATAACTTTGTATTTAGTAAAGTTGAGGCTTAGTTTTAAAGTTTGAAAGATTCAGCTGCGACTTGTGAACTGAGTGAGACGAGGAATGAGCGGAGCTGGGAGGACGCGTCGTGTCCTCGCAGCGTCGTGTCCTCCAGCGTCGTGTCCTCCAGCGTCGTGTCCTCGCAGCGTCGTGTCCTCGCAGCGTCGTGTCCTCGCAGCGTCGTGTCCTCCGCGTGGTGTCTGCAGCGTGGTGTCCTCGCAGCGTCGTGTCCTCGCAGCGCGGTGTCCTCCAGCGTCACCTGAGAAAAGCTCTATCCTCAGATTATGAATCTCTGGGTACGGATTCGCACATTGGTCTTTTTTCCTCAGCTAACCACAGGGGGCGCTGTATTTACGTGTAGATTGTGAATTAATCAAAGAATTTCAAGTTAAAAAATTTCCAGACTCGTCTACACAAGTTTTCTTCCAAACGTCTCGTACGCGTGCGACGTAACGAACACGCTTCTATTTTCACCTGACGACACCGACGCGTGTTTAAATCACGAATCTTTCAAATCAAGTTCATTTTTTCACTTCACGTCTGTTTTTTTAAGTTAAGTTAAGTTAATGAAGGAAAAAAGACTTTAAATAGAATCACTCGTTTCTCTGTTTCAAAGTGATGCAGTCAAACGGCGCCAACTGCTGGTCAAACGTTGGTATTGCAGCTTTATGAATCGAGTTCATGAACAATTAGTAAAAATAAGTGTGGCTTCATTCTTCTGAAGATCGACTCTGACTCTAGATTCTGCGTCAGACCAAACGCTCTGGAGACGTCTCTGATTCGATGAAGGGATCATGTGACGCGGTCACGTGATCGTGATTTAACGCTGCAGCTGATCACATCTCGTTCGACACCGAACCGGAGCTGAGACCTTTTTCTTGTACATAGTTTTGTGTTTTTTTATTCCCTCCCCTCAGATATAGACTTTGTGATATTTTGTATTTCTGAAATAAATGTGACGTCTTCTTTCTGAGAGGAAACGTTGTTTTTTTACAAACTTCAGCAGCAGAAGAACAAATCAATTATGCAGCATTTCTCATTTATTGTTGTTGCTTGTGGAAACTCAGCAGAGGCAATGAAAACAATAAATATGGATATTATGCAAAACATTTTCCTAATGAAGCATTTTACACAATGTACAATATTCTTTTTTTCCTCCACCACCACGCACTTGAATATTCTATACACATTTCAAACAAAGAAACAGAACCTCCATGCAGAAACCCTGAAAATGGGATGTGGAGTAATGGAAAACAAATTAACACTAAATGCACTTCTCATGTGGATTTCTGTGTCATAAAAACTGCTAATAAACCACAAAGAGAAATGAAGATCTGTGCTGTTTAAGAAGATTAAATGGTAAAAAGTGGTCATTGCTCAGGAGTTTCCTACGACTGATGCAGTGCTGACGACTCGTCTGTGTGTGTGTGTGTGTGTGTGTGTGTGTGTGTGTGTGTGTGTGTGTGTGTGTGTGTGTGTGTGTGTGTGTGTGTGAATAAGATAAGTCTGTGCTCGCCCTCTCCTGGGACGTTATGATGTGTGTGCGTGTCTGTGTTGCCTGCGTCAGTAGTCCGTGTCCGAGCCCTCAGCGTTGTCCACGTTACGGGACAGCATGTAGTTGTCCATGTCGATGGAGCGGCAGTTGTTGATGGCGTAGCGCAGCCGCTCGGCCATGACGGCCTGGCTGGAGTACGGCGGCAGGCGCAGCTGGAAGAAGCAGGTCTGGGAGGTGGGCAGGC
>NC_061483.1:763957-828957 GCF_022539355.2 Hippoglossus stenolepis
ACTCCGCCTGCGTCGTCCGCCCCCTCCCCCACCAGTTTAACCTTCCAAGCCCTGGAGGGCAGTCGGAGGTCCGAGGCGTTGAGCTTCACAACTTGGCGAGCGATCTGCACGAAGATCGGTTTACACTTACGTCCCCTGCGGAAGGAAGGACATCCAGAGTGAGACAGACCCGGTTAGTTGGGCTGTGGGGGACCTCACCCACGGGTCAGGTCCAACTCTTTGGACATAAGACAAAGTACTGACCGGGTGGAGATTCGTTTGACGGTGATCTGGGGGCCGTAGTTCTTTCCCTGCACCATGGTCTTCCCTATGGAGCGCACCATGGGCAGAGTGTAGACTCTGGGGGCCAACAGGGGCCTCAACTGGCCCTGGACGATCCCCCAGGTGCCAGCGTTATAGTGGGAGTTACAGCTCTGCAGTCAGAATGTAATCATCATGTTAGGACAGAAGAAAACGTGTTCGTGAGAGATGCTGGAAACACTTCAGAGATGCATCCTCGCTCCAGATTGAAACCGGTTTCACAGCCTCTACATATCGAAATTAAATCCTGGTTTCATCTGGAGTTCAGTTACTTCTCCCACTTTTCACTCTTCATGCTTTTATCTGTAATATAATAACTTGGGTTTGTGTCCGGGCTCCTTTCCTACCTGGTTGTTGGGGCTGAGGTTGAGAAGTCTCCACGAGGAGTACATGAGGTCGGAGAAGTGGTAGAGGAGGCGCAGGCGAGCCCTCACCGCCTCCATGCTCACCTCCTTCAGCCCACTGTACTGAGGAGGCACCGCCATGGGCAGACCCAGCTGGAGAGGAACTGACGAGCCTGAGGAGGAGAGGAGAGGATGGAGAGGAGAGAAGAGGACGGAGAGAAGAGGAAGAAGGAGGAGGACGGAGAGGAAGGAGAGGAGAGGAGGGAGAGGAGGAAAGTGTGTGAAGCACTTTGAGAGGTTGATAAGACTTGAAGAGCTAAAACAGTCCATAATACTAACAGTCTATAAATGTCTCAACTTGCTGGAACACCTTTTTGGATGGAAGGTATTTTCACACTATCTCTGGCTGCTTGTGAAATTGCTCAGTGCTGATGCTCATCAGACATCGACGCTGCCTCATCTGACAACAATGTGCTGCGTCCCCGTGTCTGTATTCACTGCAGCGACCGGCAGCGCTACAGGAAATCTGACCTCCGGGATAAAGTGTCTGTCGGACAGCAGTGGCGTGGCAGGGGCGCGTGGTGTGGGCGGGAGAGTGTTTGTGTGTCTAACCTGGAGCTCGCGGCGGCACAGATGGCGCCGTCCACGCTGCGCTGTGGCAGCGGCCGGCAGAGATCTGGTGGATGTTCTTGCCCTGCAGCGCCGTCGCCAGTGTGGGCTCTCTGACGTGGTTGGTGTGACCCAGACCCAGCTACACAACAGGTTACAGTTCACACAGTTCGATCACTACACTCATCCATCATTAATAAATAATAAAGCGGTGGGTTCGGTGAGCGCGGGGCCGGGTACCTGTCCCTCAGAGTTGCTGCCCCAGGTGTAGACGTCTCCCGTGGACGAGAGCACCAGAGTGTGCTCAGCTCCGACAGCGACGTCCTGGACCTGGACCCCCGACAGAGCCGGGACCTGCTGGGGCCGGTTGTGGTTCCGGGCTCGGCCCTCGGCTAAGCCAATCAGACGGTCTGCGATAGAGGAGGAAAGAACACGATCTATGAATATAATAATATATTATATAATTCACAGAGCGACAACTAGCAGTTAGTCTCATTACCAATTATTCTGCTGACTATTTTCTCGATTGATGGATTTTTTCATTTAGTCCAAAATGCAACAAAAAATGAATTCCTAGATTCCAATAAAATGTCTTAACGGTTCAAAACTATTATTATAAAGAAAAAACTGCTGTTTTACTTCAAGATTAAGCTCATTTAATATAATTCCAAATTAATCGCGTGTCGATCAAACAACTAATTAATCAAATAATCAAAAAAGACAGAAAGACGTACCTTGGCCGAACGTGAAAACCTTTCCGTCTTTGGTTAGCGCCACAGAGAACTGTGTTCCACAAGCAACCTTTTTAATAGCGAGCCCACACAGCACGTCCACTTTCTGAGAAGTTAAAAAACATTTAGAATAAACCTTCAAATACTCATATTTATACCCACACCAGGTTTCACTGTTCACATCAAACCTCTCAGTGTTTTACCTGAGGTGACGACTTGGCCGTGGAGTTACCAAGTCCCAGTTTCCCATAGTCTCCATCACCAAAAGCCCAAACCATCATTCCATCAGCAGAGATGACCAAAGTGTGGTTCAACCCACAAGCCACCTGAGGAGAACACGTCAAACCCGTCAGAGGAGCAGCCGTCAAGGATCTGCGTTTTCTAAACCTTCACAATATTCAATCTGACAAAACGTGCAATAACAAGATGAATGCACCTTCACACAGTCCATCGTGTTCTGTCTTATTTCATAACCATCATTTGTATTATTATTATTTTTACATCTCTATGTGGTTCATGTAATGATAATGTTGGTTCACTGTAAATAGGATTCTAAAGAGTCAATCTAAAGCTGTGTGATTCTGTTAGGACGTCACACTGGGTGTTGGTGGCCCACCTGTCCCACTTGGTAGCCCTCCAGAGCCGTGACCTTCTCTGGGAGCTTCTTGTTGGAAGTGTTTCCGAGCCCCAGTCTGCCGTAGTCACCGTTACCGAAAGTGAAGAGCTTCCCGTCTGCTGTTACCACTGCCGAGTGTTTGAACCCGCAGGACATCTGGTGAGGAAAACACGCCTCGGCATTAAAGACATGGAACATGCACCAAAGGAAACAAAGGCTGAGAAACACGGAATGAAGATGTTTATTATTTTCAGGTTCCTTTCAGTGGCGAGACGGAGACTGACCTGCACCACCTCTTCTCCTTGCAGGGCTTCGATCTGTCTGGGTCGGCGCTGCCGGTCACTGTTCCCGTGGCCCAGTTTACCGTAGTCCCCGTCCCCCCAGCTGAACACCTCGCCGCTCTCCGTCAGCGCCATGGAGTGACCGTCGCTGCCGCATGAGGTCACCAGCTGCGTCACCACGAAACCTGTTGGACACCAGACGAGTCAGAGTGGAACCACGGCACATGGAGTTCACCAAACTGGATCCAACACTTTTTAACCCTCTGAATGGGAGATTGTTGTTTCCATGATCCTGTTTAAATCAATTCAAATATTTTAAAAACTTTATATCTAGAACAGTCATTCATTTTCGTAAGTGAAAGTTTTGGCCCATCTTCCGCCTCATCACGTTTTACGCTCGTGATGACATCGTTACGTTAGATTCCATGCTGAGAAGATGATGGTAATAGCGGATGGTGACGTCAGAGGGAACCGCCCCTCAGTCCATGTTTCTGTATTCAGAGGGTTAAGTTAGTTACCTAAACCTAATTAGATTTGATAGGTGATTTAAAAGGATTAGTTTTTGATAATACATACTATCAAACTCCCATTGAACTCAGCTTCCTTCTGAACACACAAACAGTAAATCAGTGTAACATCGTGTAATAAGGATCCTAACACCACGCGTCACCTTGAAGAGCTGAGATGACCGTGAGCACGTGCAGGTCGTCGGAGTTCCCTTGGCCCAGGCGACCGTAGCTTCCTTCTCCGCAGGCCAACACCGTCCCGTTGGGCTGGATCGCAAAGGTGCAGTTCTGCCCACACACCACCTGGGGGAGGAGAGACAAAACCACGAGTGAACAAATAAAGACGAACCCAACAGAGGTCGCACAGTGCAGCCGGCAGACCGCTGCAGAGTCAGCGAGAATATCTGAGGTTTCCTGGGAGTCTCCATAAAAACTATATCAGCATTTCCATAAGATTCACAAGTGAAATGTAAAAAAACAAGATCAAAATCACAGCAGCAGATAACTGGACTAACTGGATCTCAGTTCACGGGTCAGTTCTGTACCTGTTGAGCCTGAGAGAACGACGGAGCCGTGGTCGGCACCAGGATGTTCCTGCCGGCCTCTGCCAACTGGCCATGTCGCCCTGCTCCCCACAGAAAGACATCACACTTCCCTCCGAGGTGCCAGTCCTGCAAACACACACACACACACACACACACACACACACACACACACACACACACACACACACAGTTAGCACCTCCACAGACAAACACTGTATTACAGTTAATCTGGGTCTCAGGCTAAATTACCTCTGGTCTCGAGGTGGCCCAGGACATGATCTGTTCATCCAATCCAGACGCCCATTTATTATTGTCCTAGAAACACAGGGGTGTTATTATGGGCTGCGCAGGTGTTCATTACATTATAAAGTACAGTTCCAACAGTTGATGCAGCTGCACAAACACCAGCAGCCTCCCTCACCATGAGCAGAGCCATTTCGTCTTTGGGCACAGGCTCCAGGTCGGGAACGGAGAAGGACTCGGGGAAGGTGGCGCCTCGAGCGAGCGCCTCCGCCGCCTTGACTGTCGTAGAGAAGCAGTCCAGCCACGCCCACTCGCTGGCGGTCCAGACGGCAGTGCCAGACTCCGGTGGGCAGTGTCGGAGCTGAGGTGGCACAGGGGGGCGACACAGCAAATGGTCCAGGTGGAGCCCCACGGCCAGGGAGGCGAGGCACTGCATGTAGGGGCTGTGGACGAGCTGCTCCCCGCAGACAACGTGGGGCTGGGAAGAGACGACAAGGCAACGTCAGCAACCAGTGGAAAGGATGCACGTTGTTGTACGTGTCACGTTGAAGAGACTCAAATGATTTATGGAGTGAAAACTCTTTTAGTTAAAGGTATTAATTGTCATTATAAACGTACGAATGCTTGAGATATGTTCAAAAACACGTGTTGTGAAGTCACAGGAACTTTGACCTTTGGCCACTAAAATCATATCAGTTCATCCTTGAGACCAAGTAATTGTTTTTGCTGAATTAAAGATATCGTGAATACGAGAGTTGGACCAACAAACGCCCGACAGCAGGGAAAGTGATGACAAAGGGACCAACGAAGATCAACAACACACATTCTTTAGTCAGGAAGGTTTAAACCAAAGACATTTTCAAATTGTAGTTAACACAATGATTTGTGGGTTTTCCTACAACTTGCCTGTTGTCAGACGAGTGACATGTAATAAGTAATGAAACACGACTGTTCCTGTGTATTGATAATAAATATGAAGATTGCTATTACAGAACCTGGTGATTTGAATGTGAAGAGCATTTGAAATGTCCGTGTACCTTCTCGTAGGCGTACTGCTCCTGCAGCATGATGGGCAGCCTCTCCAGGAAGGCCCTCATGCAGGGCGCCATGTTGAGGCCGACTACGCCCTGCTTCTTCAGAGCCGTGCGGCACGTGGCCAGCACATGGTTGGATGCCATGAACTCATTGGAGCAGTTCACAACCAGCACATCCTGGAAATGAAACCACACACACACACACACACACACACACACACACACACACACACACACACACACACACACACACACACACACACACACACACACACACACACACACACACACACGAAAAAGACCAGAGAATAAATAAACAGAAGTATTTGAGTGAATCCCAGAAACACATGAATGAAGGTGAGACGTTCTACCTTTGACCTGTTGGAGCAGACGGCGACGCCCACATCTGGGATCCAGACGATATTCTGGATCGCCCCTGACCCGGCGACGACCGTCTGGAGCACCGAGCCGTCCTGTTGAGCGTGGACACACACGAGCACAAGTATTCAGTGTCACTGTAAACAGCAGAGATCTGTAGCTGCTGTGGGGAGTGAGGAGTTCTTTGTTCCTTGTTCCTTCCACGTATCTGTGTGACATGAACCTGCAGCAGTTACAGAGTGTGTGTCCTACCCGCAGGGACCAGATGTTCATGAGGCCTCCCACTCCTCCAGATGCCAGAGCCAGACCATCAGGGCTGAAGGCCAGCGTCCTGACTGGAGTGATGTGACCCTTCAGCTGGAAGACGCACATCACTCGATCTACCGAGCGCCTGGAAGACTGCAACACAACCACAGGGACAGTCTGTCAGTGTCCCTGATGACTTCACACACGTCAACAAGCAGTTGCACGACAGATAAATGGTTATGAAACTACACGTAATGTCAGAAACTCCCGTCTACCATTCATAAAATGTCCAGGTATTTAAACTACAAGGCAACAAATCATCATTTGCAGTTATATTTACTAAATAAATAAAAAATACCATGAATTTTAGTTTCGATTCGTTCTCCCACAACCCCCCCGAGTCAGGGGAACAGGATTCTGGGAAGTTGGCAATGTCCTGAGGAACCGTCCAGACCGTGACCAGGCCGCTCTGACAGCATCTGAGAAACACAGCGACACGTGAAACGTCTCCAAACCAGAAGAAAACATCTGCTTCATGGTGAAAGAAGCTGAAGAGTTAACATTTCAAAAAAGGCTGAGGTGTAAATAATGAGCTTATTGGATAAAGTGTTTTTTGTGGGACTAGTTATAAACTGATGTTCTGTACAGTCCTGGACTAATATGACCTTATGGTTTTCTGTCATCTCAGACATGAACTTAAGTCTGAACATGTTCCTGACGTGTTCTGCAGGTTCTGTGTGTGAGAACAAATGTCTGAGTCAGTGTCTCTGGACATTTTCTGGATCTTCTGCAGCCTCCTAGTAAAATGTCTGTAACATTCACAGTGAGCGTGACGGACATGAAACTGGAAGAATCCAGATCTCTCAGGATGAAGAAGAGGAGCCGTACACAGAGTCCTCAGCTTCAGTCAGACCTTTAGAGAACAACCTACATGGCCAACATGCTGAGCGGCTTCGGCCCTCGTCCAGACAGGCCGCACCACGCCACACCGTTAACCACGGAAGGATGTCTGAGACTCTGCAGGCGGCGCCAGCCGGAGCCGGAGTCGTGACTCGCCCACAGCTTCACCGTCTCCTCTTTGGCACAGGTGAGCAGGATCTGACCGTTTGGACTCCACTTCATACTGGTGATGGACTCCTGAGAAGACCACACATTTTGTCTACACATAATCTACAGTATTTAAAATGTTATACTTAAGATTATTTTGTAGTTTACCTTGTGTGCATCAATGACCACGATGGCTCCCTTTTCTAACGGCTCTTTGAAACCAATCAGCAGCTTTCCATCTGCGTAGCCCACAGCAAAAGGCTTGTCTTCACTGTACCAGGCGATGTGCATCACGGCCACTGAGAGAGGATGCACGCGTGTCATTACAAAAGAGTTGTGTCATTTACAAAGTGCAGTGAAAAACACCCGTCTCTCTTCATACCATCTTTGCGGTAGCAGTGCTCCAGCTCGGTGCGGTGCATGGTGGCCGTGTCCAGCACCTCGATGAGGCCCAGGGATCCATCCATCCGTCCCACCAGCAGCATGTCCTTGGGTTCCCCGCACCATAAGGACTCGGCCTCCTGTTTGGGCCAAGCCAGAGCCGACACCCAGTGAGGCTGCACGTCCAAAAGGCCTCTCCCACCTGAGAGGAAGGATCCCAGTCGTTTTATCACTGACTAAATTCTTTACTAACTCTCTGAGCTGAGATGGCGTCAGGAACTCATTTCTCAGATTATTCCAACACAACATGAACGCACAATGAGAACGTGCGTTAACACTGTTTCTGTTAAAAGCTGCTTTAAATGTCTTCAGGGCCAAACTACACAACAAAGAGAAAAGGAGTAACTTGTGTAGCGGGTTTCATCTGCTTGTGCAATACAGACAGTCACATTTCAGGGGCACAAAGAACACGTGCTCATGAAAGCTAATAGGAGTTGTGGACTTTCATCCTTGAGGCCATAGAAAGTGTCCGAGGACAGATGGAGCCTGCTGCAGGGCGTGTGGTGGGAGGCAGGAAACCATGATTGGACCACATCCAGTCCCCAGACACATTCATTTTTAATGGGATCTATAAAATCTTAATCTGCTTTCACTCGTGCTCTGAGGACCTCACACACCGACAACATAGACGAGCACATAATACATTTTACACTCGACTGGTCAAAACAACTCAGCTGGAGCTCATACCTAACAAACTACGGTAAAATAAAAACAGGAGGAGAGACCGATAGAGGAGATTGAACAGTAATTACCATTAACTTGCCAGATGTTGACCATTTTATCGATGGCAGAAGCCAGAAATTTGCCAGTGACGCTCCAGGCCAAAGGAGACAAGCTGGGATCACTGGGAGATCCCAAGCCGGACATGCCGTCCTCCGAGGATCCATCACTGATGAGAACAAACGCAGAGCAAACACAGATGAGTCACAGCTACAGCTCAGATGATTTCTCTTATTTGAACCAACTCTTGAGAAAGACGTCTGCTGTTTGATACGTCATCGTACTGTGGGTTCATCAGAGCTGGTTCACGTTGTAAAATGTCCCATAGAACTGAGGAAGACGGTCCCACAGCCTGTATATAGAGCTGGACGATGCGTCTACACTTCCTCCCACTGTCCTGAAATGAAGCCAGAGTATCTTGAACACGAACGCTGTAGAAGTGATCATGGTGCGGAGCCGTGGCACCGAGGTCCCGCCCCTTAACAGACTCGACCTATCAAAAGCCAGTCTCAGCTGTCAATCATGACGTCTTTGTCTGTTTTTATATCAAATAATTAAATAAAACCAAACTGATCAGAAACGTCAGTGAGATGAGAACGACCTGAAATGACAGAAACCATCTTTGACAAACATTTATTTAACGTCTACTTTGATTGGTTAGTTTGGTCCATGTTCCATCTGCTAACATGGAGGAGGCGGAGTTTATGACCTTTACTGCAGCCAGCCACCAGGGGGCGATCCAGACACTTTGGCTTCACCATCATGTGGTCCATCTATAACTACACTGTATGATGGGTCCTCTCACCTTCACTTCTTACACGTTTGATTCATTGTTTATACAAAAATATTGATTATTTCAAATGGAATGATCATAACACATCAGATTCACTTCCTGTACAAACCAGAGAAATGAGCCCGCCTGTAACTTCAGTACAACATGTAGGTTCTGTAGACCTGTGTGAACTCTGGATCCTCACGGACACACTGAGGCGTCTGAAGCCAGAACTCACTCTTTGTTGAAGATGCACGTCTGCTGGAGTGAGTACTGGCTCTTGGTCACGTTCCACACCCGGACCGTGCCGTCGTTTCCACTTGTGGCCAACAGGCCTTTCTTACTGCACCAGGCACACGTGATGACCTGCGTCACACAGAGCACATCGTGAAATACACACAGACCACAAACTGTCACTGCAACACACAAGGGCTTCAAACAGGCCTCAGAGATTCAAAACAGCTGTTGCCATGGTAACCGACGTACAAATTAAAACTCGAATGCTTTGGGGTTTGTATTATTTTATATTCATAACCACAATATTCTATACAACCTTTTAAGTAAGTAGTAATGCAGAAATATTCATTAAGCATCAGTATTATGAACTGGTCTCAGACATCATGTCAAGTTACAAGCTCTGATTGACAGTGACGTTAATGTGACCTGCAAAATAAAAAAGTATAAAGCTGCGACTGAACCGTTGATGAAACCCAGACAGTTTATCCTCTCAGTGAAACAAGGAAACTGACCCTGCTCTGATGAGCCTCCAGCTTGATGAGGGAGCACTTCCGCAGATCCCCTGCCATGTCGGCAAAGGTCTGCGGCCGGCTCTGGTTGTTGTCGCGGTCGTGGGCGGCCAGTGTGCGGACCAGCTGCTGGGCAGCCCACTGGCGGTGCTGTGAGGAAAGCCTGGAAGACAGGCAGCACGCCGCTAGTGCATTGGCGAGTTCCAGAGGGCCTACAGCGGAGGGATTATGGGAAGGATGGGCATACAAATGCGCAATTAGACCTGCTCGACACAAACAGAGTGACAAGGCATCCCGGTGAGTGAGAGAAGGAACACAAATGAAAAAGACAAACATGAAAACACAAAAAACACAGAATAACCAAAAGGTGACCAAAGAAAGAAACAAAGCTCGCACAAGCATGAACCAGACATCAACAATGAATTTGAACATTTCTACATGAATTACACAGGAACATGCTAATAATTATGATCATATTAAAACATCTTAAAGCAACAGTATGAAACTTTAACTGACCAACAGTCGCACACGTGGTGATTCATTCTGTGGTTTCATGGTGATTCCATCAATGTGTGTAATCCCACTCACTGAACAGAGTGAGGAGGGAAAATCAAATCTCAAACTCATTTTAATCCAGTAAAAAGTTTCATCGTGTTGCTTTAACACTGAACCTGCTGTGACACATGTTCTTATTTACCCTTATTGAAAAACATGTTTGCAAAGGAAAACAAAGTGAAGCTTGACACAAGCAGTATCAAACATCTACAAACATGAAATACTATGATTCAGAAATGTACGAGCCATGAAGAAATACACAGGAAACATCAGCAGCTTGTTTCTCCTGCTTCTCAGTCTACAAACCTCTTTTCTCCATATCAGCCTTGTCGTAGGCCGGGCGGAGTCGGGCCCCTTTGTCTGCCAACAGAGCGACCAGAGCCTGTGTCACCACGAAGTTGGGGGAGGTGATGAGCTTGTTCTCCTCGGCCACGCCACGAAGGAAGCTGGGCAGGAACTTCCTCTGAATGGGGTCGTCCACGGTCGTCAGGTTCATGCCTGTAGCTGCAGAGATCAGGTTCTGGGGGAAAGCAGCATGGTGATGAGACACAGTTTTAAATGTGTTAAACCAACAGGTAAGTGGGAGCAGATGAGAGAATGTGATCAAACATGATCATCATATGAATTTGAAAATGATTGTTCTCACTGACAAACGACCATTGAACATTAAACACAAATGTAAATGCTCTAAAATGAACAAGGGTTTACGTTTTATAACAAAGGGTAGTTAAATGTTCAAAAAGCAGCATTAATAATAGAAGATGAGAATTCCACTGCAGCTGCTGTGAAGAGACTAAAATAAAACTCAGGCAAAGAAACACTGCCCTCACAAGCACATCAGCCTGACCAGAGTCCTGATGTCAGTCAAACCCAGAGACTCCAGTCCTGCTGCGAGGCTGCAGCTCGAGCCACTGGGAGGGAAATGAAACATATTGGGTTGAAATCTAGTTTCATAATTATTGTGTCAATTATAGTGAATTAAAGTCATGACGTGCAGAATTTATATCAAATGAATTGTTGCATCTTTCAAACGAGTTTGTTTGAATTTGTTCATGCTATCACCACCAGGGTGAGTCAGACGCTGCATCGGTACTATGTTCTACTTTTAAAATCTCTATCCACCCCTGGAAACACGTCACGTGACCAGTCGCTTTCACTGGTCATGTGGTGTAAACAGGAAGTAGATACAAACAGACAAATATAAAAGAAAGATACTACAAGATACAGTAATGGTTTGGTTTGTGTAGTTTGTGATGAAAGGTCGTCTTTACGCTGATCGAAGGAAACAGGACGGAGCAGCACAAAGGGGGGTGTGATCACGTGACATTGTGATGACTACCTGACAGACAGCAGGGACAGGGCTCTCATCACCATGGTCCTGGCCAGCAGCACCTGGGCTGCAGCCGTCACCCTCCTCAGCGCCATCACTCGGTCATGTGGGTTCTGCAGAGCGGCGGCCTGCTCCCCGAGGGTGACCCTGCCCGATGAGCTCTTATCCACTGAGGTCTGGCAGCCTGAGGAAACACACTCACTGATTAGCTCCAAGTCCTGAACACAAGTCAACTACATTAAAAGCTCCTCCTCACCGATCTGCAGCAGCGTCTCCTCCATGCTGTTGGTGGCCGTCACCATTGCTACAGAGGCTCCGAGTGGGTCGCTGTCAGGGAACTGGACGGCCTCAGGGACGATCCTGCGCTCGCTCAGACCCAACGGGCCGGCCAACAGCTCAAATTCTTCCTCCCCTGTCAGCTTCTCATCTTCATCAACATCCAGCATGTCCCAGTCCTCTGCAGCGGGACAGACAACCGCAGGATTTTAAAAAAACAAAGAAGAAATTGATAAACCTGTAGCTGGTTGTGTCTCTGTCAGAAACATGAACTGCTTCACATGAATCACTGAACTGTACCTTCATAGACACTGTCCTGTTTTCCCAGGAGGTCCGGAGCCTGTCCCTTATATCTGAACACAAACCACACAATACACTTATTACAACAGAATGTCTTTCACGTCCTTTGATTCATAAACTAATACAATACGCCACAGAAATAACACAGAGCGTCTAATAAAAGCAATATGACCCAGTCCATATACAGGTGGGAGCTGAATTGTGACTCAAAACTATGATTCAAAGTGTTTCTTCTCTCTCCTAATACATTATGAGACTGAAAACTATGAGATCTTACGTAACCCTGTTAAATACGTCTGGTCATAACAGAGCAAAAACATTATTGATGCTCAACTCCAACAAACAGACCTCGTTCCCCACGTGTACTAACCTCTCCACAACAGGGACCTTGGCTTTGCTCTTGATGGCCAGGTACTTCTCCCTGCAGCCTCCACACAGAAGGTAGTAAGGATTTCCGCTGCCGCACTCGCCTCCGAACCAGCCGTCCACGTAGGCGCCGTTGCTGCGGTAACCTTGCCTGTTGGCGCTGCGGCCGCAGCCCGGGTGGCTCTTCTTCATGTGTTGGTTGAAGTTTGCCACGTTGGCCTCACACAGCTCGCACACCACCACTTCATCCCGATCGTCTGTCTCACACACATGCTGCGACGCGTGGGAGAGACACAGACACGCACATGAAGAAGAAACATGTACGACACACACGAGACAGTTGTTAGGCTTCAGAGTAGCAGTGAAGCAGACATGCCATGTAACGAGGCACAAACATGAATTACTGACGACTCGGTGTTAATGAAATCCAAGCAACAGCCACTGAATCAACATTCAAATGTTTAGTTGTTCACTTCATGCCAGTTAGAGGTTTTCAGGAGAAATGAGAGAAGTGACTAAAGAAGCTGGCGTTTCATGGAGCACATGGTTTTACTGTGATGGAGACGTGCTGCAGGGCAGGTAAGGAGCAGGAAGATGATGGCAGCCCACTGACAGTAGCATAAAGTCACACACACCCATGTTGGCCAGTCCAGTACCTCCGGGATCCACATTCCCAGAATGTCGGTGTCGCTGGCGAGGTCCTGGCCGAACATGGCCTCCATGGTCTCTTCGTCCAGGTCCATCTCAAGCTCCTCATCCAGGTTGAAGTCGTACAGAGCAGCCGGGTCTTGTTGCTGCTGAAGGGACGGAACCTCCCGACGAGACTGGCTGTGGTGGGCCTGCACCGAGCGGTACAGTCCAGCTGAGACGGGAAGGAAACGTGAGCTTCTGTGTTTTCTTTCAAACAAATATGGAAAGAAGGTGAAAGACGTAGAGAATTCTCACCAGCACGGGCTAAGAGGGTTCGAGCAGCGAGGTCAAAGCGATGCTTCCTTCCCACTGCAGAGCGTCCTCTGAGAGCAACGCCGCTGGAGGCTGACGCACTGTCCTGCTCCAGACCCTCGGGACTGAAGTACAAACATAGGTTTGTACATGTGTGAATTGTATTGATGGAAAACATTCAGTATGAGAAGCTGTTGTATCTGTGATGAAACGCACAATTTAATATCTATGTAAACAAATAACCATTAATATAAAACCTTTTCAAACCACTGTCCTTCGTTCACCCTGTTAATCTTCCACTAACACTTAATATTAATTTCTCTGCCAGGCCAACAAGAACTGTACTATTTTTAAATGCTGAAATCTAATCAGCTGAATATCCTTTTGTGTTTGGCTTCCTCTGTACGACTCATCAACAAGTGTAGTTAGTAAAAACATCGTTTAACATCCAACTCAAGCTGAATCAGGTGAAAAATATAATAAATGATCTTGTAAAAAAGTGGTTAAAGAACCAAAACTAAATCTGTGGTTGTACCAGAATATGCAGATTGTTCCTTACAGAACTTTGAGATAGTCTGTGTAAGATTAGTCTCTACAGTAAATTAGGGTTAAACTTCTTACCTCTCACTGAAGCCTTCTTCCATTTCCGCAGCGTCTGCATTGGCGATTTCTCCGGGAGAGCAGAGGTACGAGCTCCTGTCCAGAGATTTGCCTCCAGCAGAAGCCGTGGCGCCCGGACACGAGGAGTCCGAGCCGTCGCTGCAGCCGCCGCCGCCTCTGGGGTGAGGCTCGTCGTGCTCGTCCTCGGTACCTGGATGTTCGATCATCCACATCGCCAGGACAGTGATGTTCTGAGCATCGGCCTCTCCTCGCGCACCTGGAGCCAGTGAAGATACACAATCCATCCATAAACCACATCGTAGCCACGACACAACATCCAACTTTTCACTATTTAAACTGTTCTGTTTTCAAACCGTGATCTTACAGACTAGCTGAATCATTTTAAAATGTTAATCATGTGTTAACAAGGCAAAACAATAATTATGACTGAGGGAGACTGGGGAGACTGAGGAGGACTGGGGGAGACTGAGGGAGACTGAGGAGACTGGGGAGGACTGGGGAGACTGGGGAGACTGAGGAGGACTAGGGAGACTGGGGAGACTGGGGAGACTGGGGAGACTGGGGAGACTGAGGAGGACTGGGGAGGACTGGGGAGACTGGGAGATACTGGGGAGACTGGGGGAGACTGGGGGAGACTGGGGGAGACTGGGGAGGACTGGGGAGACTGGGGGAGACTGGGGAGGACTGGGGAGGACTGGGGAGACTGAGGAGGACTGAGGAGGACTGGGAGACTGGGGAGACTGAGGAGGACTGGGGGAGACTGGGGGAGACTGAGGAGGACTGGGGAGACTGGGGAGACTGACCCGTGGACTCCAGAGCTTTGGTGATCTGTCGCAGGGAGAAGCCCATTTCCAGCAGGGGCACAGCGATGGCAGGAGGAGGGGGAGACGTCGACAGGCGGCTGCTGGGGTCCGACAGAGCTGCAGAGAGCAACGCACATTCTTAGTGAAATCTTTATTATTAAATCTGAGCATAACAACTATGGGTTAATGGCTGTTGCTATGGGAACCTTGCAATGTAATGTGATAAGTGGTTTCTGTGTACTTGTACTTATATCTGAACACTGACAGTTTTCTGTAAAGAGTGATATTGTTTTTAAAACATGCAGCTTTCCTTTGTGTTGTGAATCTTGTCGATGCACTACAGGGATATTTATTAGTAAGACAATCATACTCACAGGTACCGGTTCTGTTTTGTGGTCTGGGCTGGGAGTCGGGGGAGGTGAGACTCTGCCTCCGGCCGACTTCCTCGGAGGGGGACGTGGGCAGAGACAACACCGGAGGAGTCTGGGCTCGGCGGGCTGGGCCCAGGGTGGTTGTTGGGTAACTAGAGAACATTTGTCTGTGAAAAGATAAGAGACGCATTCAAATAACCATCTCAGTTTAATCACACGAGGAGAACCAGGCGACAGCAGCCATCTGCTCCGACCTGAGGAGGCTGAGAGGCATGACTCCTGGAGACTCCGAGGCGGGGACGGTCTCCGTGTCCGTGACGGGTGTGGTAGCGGTGGTGGTGTCCTCCAGAGAGGAGCTCATGAAGGAGGTGGTGCTGGAGGCCGAGGGGCTGGTGGTGACCGGGGTTTGTGCCAACTGCTCCCCCTCTGTACCTTCCCCCTCACCCTCGGGTTCACTTCTCACTCCTGAGGGACATAAAACACAGACCAAGCTGAAACAGCGCCCCCTACCTACAGAATATCTACACAGCGTTTTTAAAATCAATGAATGAAGCTCTAACTGTTTTTTTTGCCTATAAAATTAATATGGGAGTAGTTTGTTGAGATTTTAATAAAGAATTGTTAAATATTTTATCCTTTACAAGATGTCTCTGGTGGTGGACATCCCAGCGCCAAATAACGATTTCATCACGATTCCAACAACAGGAGAACTGAGGGTCTTTAACCCTCCAGTATTCAGGGGTTAACTCCTGGATTCCTTCTCTCCCATCGTTCATGGTCCTGATCTTCATTCTGTGTTGATGGTGTGTGTTTGCTACCAAGCATCAAACCTCTCACACTGACAAAGGATCATTTTTTACTCAACATGTGTTTCAAAATATGTTTTTCTTTTCAAAAGAGAGGTAATTTTTCAGATAATCAGCTAAATAAATCCCCTGAGCGGTTTATTGATGTTTACATGACATCATGGGCTCTGGAAGCTTAATACGAACTAATAATTAATCAGTCGACTGGATTCAAAGCAGTAACATCTGATTCTCACCAGGCTTGATCTTTCCCCCACTGGGCTCCTCCAACAGCCCGTTGACGACGAGCTTGTAGATCATGGCCTGCGCTCTCTCCAGGTCGGCCAGGCCCAGGGCCCGCTTGATAGGGGAGCGCATCACTGCCCGCTTCACCATGTGGCGCATGAGAAACTGCAGAGCCGCCCGAATCTCCGCCTCCTCGGGGCAAACCGGCGAGGTGGCAGCAGCGCTCCCGCTGGTGCTGGCGTTCAGATCAGCGTTGTGCCCACTCGGTGCCGTGTCCGGTAAAACCTTGATGTCAGAGGACAGAGGGTTTGGATGAAGCTGAAAACACAACGTGACCTGGATCTGCCTCAGGGAAGAGAGACTCACATCAGACTATTTGTTTTCAGAGATTCTGTGTTTGCTCCATATTTATTTCTAAAGATTCAAACTGTCACTTTCTTCATTTGGCTTTTTGTGCATAAACAACAAAAGTTCACAAGTGACCTTCAGAGCTGTTGATAGGTGATGAGCCAGAGAAGCTGTTTCCTCGTGTATCAACTGGCTAAGAGTGGTGACCATCTTTTCATGTCACTTTTGGAAAGAGCATATTATTAAATTAATGATAAATGTTTAAACTGGTGTTTAATAGCAGCAGTACCTTAGGAATCAGCAGCAGCTCAGCGTATTTGCTGCAGCTCAGCAGAGCGCTGAGGGTTTTCATGGCTCCCAGGTAGAGGTAGGACAGCTGCACAGCATGGATCTCAGACTGGGTGGCCACGGAGGGAGGAGACGGCTCGTGGCTGCGAAGGCCATGATCGTGGCCTTTCTTCCTGTTCCCCTCCGCAGGGATGTGAGGAGCAGCAGAGAAAAGAGTCTCATTTCCACCGATGCCGGCCACCGAGGAGATCTCGCTCTCTGACTTCGAGTTGGGCGCCACATGTGCCTTCACCTCATCCAGGCTGTGGGACACACGCAGGTCAGAGGTCGTGGTGTTTGGAACGGCTGCAGATGAGGCTCCATCCCTTTGTTCGTTTCGGTTGTGACTATCATTGTCTGCTTTGTCTTCGTTAGCGGCCGGCTCATGCCCAGTCGATGCGGCGTTGCGATGCTTCTTGTCATGACGTCGCACACCGAGCTTGGCGGCTGTTTCCTCGTGGATGCTGGTGAGGTAGGTGAGGTCCAACAGCAGCGAGGCGGTGAGGCCACGGAAACGTGCGACGTCGAAGGGCAGCGGCTCGCAGGGCTCCAGGTTGTATAGTGGAGTGTCACTAGGCGACCAGAAAGTTGGGAAGCTTTAATAGAAGGAAGTGGAGAGTGAAAAGAGACAAGGGAAGGAAACACAAAGTGAGGGAGAGGGCAGGAGAGAAAGAGCACAGCATGCAAGACAAAAAAAAGATGGATGGTCTGGATGTGGAAAGAAAACATGCTGCGTAGAGTAATGAAGCAAAACAACAAGTGTGAGAACAGTAGAACACAGTGAGGGAACATGAGGGTGGAGAGGTGGTTAAAGAGCAAGAGGCTAATGCAGAGGAAGATGGATACAGCAGAGAAACATTCAGAAATCACAGTGTGTCGACACCACTGGTTCCTACACTAAGACGTCCTTCGCTGTGTTTTAGCTTGAGAACACCTCACGTGTTCTACGATGGAGTTTTCCAGCCTCTAGACGAGAGACTTTTGTAAACACTGCTGATCTTGTTTTAGTTTGAAAACTCGGAGGTTGTGTTTTATTCTGGACGAACAGAAACTAAGACTTTGGTGCACGATGACGCAGACGCCCAGGTTCTCGTCCTGATTGGTTCTTATCAGTAACATGACTCGACTACCAGCGGTAGAAGCAGATCGGTGATAACACTTACTGCTCTTACTTTTCACCATTGCTGTTCCTCGTCTGTCGTATTTTCTGTGACTAAGCAAGCAACTGCAGAGTGGAAAAAATACTTCCTGTTCCCTTCGTGAACCTTGAGGTGATTTGACAGATCAATTTACTGCACCAAAGGACAAAGTACTAGATCTGCATGTACCTCAACTACCTCAAATCAATATCCTTTGTAAGATTCCCCTCCATCTATAGAGAGGATCACACGCCTCTGGCACATTCAGTAAGTATCCAGAAGAGAGCGCTATGCACAGCTGTTGGACCAACGTGGGGGTGGGGTGGGGTGGGGGGGTATCGGCAGGTTTGAGGAACCTACAGGTCACTAAGCCTATTAGTTTGATAAACCTACAAAAGTACATCAGTAGTTAAAAACAGCAACATATAAACAAAGAAAAATGTCCAAAGAAACATGATAAAAAAAAATGAGCCACAGCAAAAACGTTTTTCAGCCGATACCTGATGGTGATCTCAGCTTCGTCCCACTGCACCTTGGCTGAGGTACTGCCTTCCTTCACCACGCCCAGCAGGGTGGCGTGGCGTCCGGTCTGCTTGTGCACGCATCGCCCACCAACACGGAGGCCTGCGTCAGCGCCCCCGATCACCGCCAGGACCGGCCACACCTCTGTGCACAGCGTTCTCAGGTGGTGCTCCGACAGCTCCCCCAAGCCATGCTGTCGTCCGTGGCGTCCCCTCTCCTCCTCCGTCCTCGTGGTTGTTTCTTGGCTTTCTCTCTGGGCGTCGTGCTCCTCGCGGCTCTGCACCGAGCGGCTCTTCTTCAGTCTTTGACCGCCGCTGCCACCAGATGCACCGGCTGACTCTCTGAAGCAGACCTTGATCTTGTGAAGTCGTTCCACCATGGTTTTGTTGATACGATGGGTCCAGTGGTCAGTACGGTGCAAGATGCGGATCAGCTGAGTGGTGGCCTCGGCCAGAACTGTGGCCATGGGGCTGCAGACCGGGTCGCCAGGTAGGAGGTCTCGTGGTGTTCCCCTCATCTGCATATCACAGATCTTAACCTAGAGCCATTCAGAGACAAGTCAAATATATATTTGTATTTCTGTACAACAGGAGTGTCAGACAACATTCTTCAGTGCGCTCCCTAAATTACAATGTGAAACTGAAACTAACCAGCTCATAAAAATTATAAATCATAGTAAATGATTCTGTTTTGCAGAAAAAGAGGAAGCGTGCGTCTCAGACAGCTGCAGAAGTATCTGTTCTCTGACCTTCTCTCCTGGGTTACTGCTGTAGAACATCACACAGGGATACAGCTCTGTGGCGTCCACGTCCTCGAAGGCCAACTTCGGCTCCTGTGGAAACACACGTCCAGAGTTAGAGACCAACACAGATGCTTGAGGTGATAATCTGAGCAGTTTATTTAATATATTCTGTCTGTTGTTTAATCTTATTATTTTTGTGCAAACACAAATCAAGACTCAAAACTGTAAAAGTTTACAGTCCAAACGAGTATGAAAACACCCAAAGTGATCACTGTGATACCTGATCACTAAAACCAGATCATTGAAACAGCATTTGTAGAGGAAGCTTTTTGATCCATACAAGCAGTTGATTACTAATTCTGTGACTATAAGCGGTTTCCACTGTATATTGAAAGAGAACATAGTGTACATGTAAACAAACACAGAACTGCAGTATGTCACATGAGTATCATCCCAGAGGTGGTTTTAAAGCCACAGGCGCTGAGCCGGCAACATGATCGTCTCACTTCTCCATTCTTGCCGAACGAGATGGTTCTGGCCTCCATGTCCAGGACGCAGGTGATGAAGTCTCCCTGAGTAAAGCTGCTGAGCGTCAGCGTTTGTTCTCCATTGTGATAGAGGTTCCCGCTGTACGCCCGGTACAGCCACATATCTGACGTGGTGCGGTGGTTGAAGTCGTGCACGGGCCATCGTGAGACACCGACACACGTGCCCTCGTTGCCTCGGTTCTCCTTCACAATGTAAAACTACAAGGGAAGAGAGACAGGAAGACAGCTTAAAAAGAGACACTTCATACTTTTGACTTGGAACCTTTCTAGTAACTGAACGCTGTCTTTACTGTGAGTAATTGTAATCTGCACCTTTCCACTTCCAATCCATATACAACATTAAAGTAATGTACCTTCCACTGGTAACATCCAGAGGAGATTCCAGTGGAGGCCAGGCCGTAGCCTTTGCCCCCGCTGCCGTGCGTCAGGCCCTGGCTGTTTTCCACCACACAACACTGGGCCTTCTCCGGGTCAAAGGACACTTCCTGAATGGGAAGGTTCTCGTCCTCCTCCTCTGACTCTCCCTGTGGATTACAGAACTAGTCAGTCATTCATAGAAAACACGACAGTGTAAACACAGCAGGGGTCGGAGGGGGAAGGGGAGTGCACACCTGTAGCTTAAGCTCTTGGACTTTCTCTTTAATCTGGATCGAGTGCTTTGCTTGAGCAATGGGACCTTCCCACATGCAGTCGGACAGCAGAGAGAAAAGACGCTCCACCACCTGCAGGAGAGGAAATTGTGAGTTTGTTGTGTTTGGTTCAGTAAAAATTCATTATATTTTACAAAGACACATCCTTTAAAGACGTGTACAGAGGTGTACCACCTGTGTCATCTGGTCATCCTCCATATTGGCCTCACACGCAGGCAGAACCGCCTCCAGAACGTGAAGCGCTAGGAGCCGAGTTCTCAAGTTCCCCACCAGAGGGACCCCTGGAATCAACGCGAGTTAATGTCTTAGTTGTGTTTTACGTCGTCAAAGCATCACACATTTATCTGTGTTACAGCCGGTTGTACCTGAGCAGCATTTCTGTGCAGCAATGTTGAGCAGCACTTCAGTCCATTTGGGGGAGGCCATCTTGGACTGGATGGCCTTGGACGACACAACCCTCCTGAGGAAGACCAGGAAGTCTCCGAGGTGCAGCTCTGCAGTGTGCTGCTTCCGGATCAAAGCTGGAAAACAGAACAACCACAACCACACAATTACAGGCAGGATACTACATTTCATGGAATACAAACAACTCAATTTTGGTCCGTTCATTTTTTCATGACAAAATAACATTCTTGTTTTCATCAGGTCACTGAAAACTGATCTGAGGCCATTAAACAGTAAGGAGAGCAGTTTTCTCTCATCACCTCTCAAGTCTTTCTTCTCGGAGTCTGCACTGTCCTCCTGTTTGTTGTCCTCTTGGTCTTTTCCAGACGACAGGAGACTGACTCCCGCCTGAGACAACAGGTTCTTCAGCTGACTGCAGAGCAGGTCCAACAGCGACTGAACCACCTTAGGACTCAACTTGTCTGCATATGTTCTGTAAATCCAAAGACACACGCAGATGTTGATGTAATCTTTTCTTTGTTTCCAGGTTCACAGAGTAGTGACAGAACTTTCACATCTCCTTCTCACCCAGTGCTGATGGCCAGAATCTGCAGCAGCCGAGTGGACGCCACCTTCAGGGCCGTGCTGAGCTGAGACACTCCAGGTTTCTGCAGCAGCTGGAGCGGCTGCCCCAGCATGGTCTCTGTGCCACAGAGCTGAGACAGCACGTTGAGCAGCCCACTGGAGATGGCCAGGGAGACGTCCACTGGCTGGTAGCGAACACTCAGCGCGAACACAGTGACCAGCAGGAGGCGCTGCTGCGCTTCTAGGAGGGTGAGAGGAACACGGGAGAGAAGTAAAGCCTCAGATTGACTGTAGGTGAAGTGAATATATAAACAAGTATGTACAGTAGTAGCTTGTGTTACCTATGTGGTGCTTGTTTGCCTGCAGCGCTCTCTCCAGTGTGACAGACAGCTGCTGGTAGATCTTGTGGACGGCTGTCTGGATTTCAATCTGGAGGCTCCTCTTAGCGGATTTCACACCATCCTGCAAAACACAGTAATATGTTGAGACACTGCTGAAAGAGGAAGTATACACTGGTGTGGAGCCTGGTATGCACCTGGTAGTGATGCAGCTGCACACTCTCTCTCTTCAGCGCTCCGGTGCCCACGGTGCCGAGGCCAAAGCAACCGGCCAGGAACTGCAGCCGGACCGAGGTGAGCAGAGAGGACGACTGGAAGGCTCCGCTGGACCGATCTGCGCTGCCGGGCTGGCTGCCCTTCTCCTCCATGCCGGAGATCAACACCACAATCTGGTGAAGCGCCTCCAACCGCAACTGAAGGGACACATCCCAGCAGTCAAGTGTATATTCCATCAGGGTTACACATCCAACTCTTTGATTATGTTTTCATTTCTTTGCTCGTCAGCCGGATTACTCAAAAACGACTGAAATGATTTGTAATCTTATTGAGGGGTCGAGCAGAAGGAAGAACTTCTGCACTAGAGCCAGGATTTGATGTTTTTTCACTTTCTTTGACATGGAGAGGTACGATGTGAGGCACCGTCTCACCGGCCTGCTAGACCTTTCTCTGGATTTCTTGTCTTTAGTATTTCTTTGGCTTAAAATCTGACTGGGTTAGGGTCAGAAAATCAACAAATAAAAACAGCCTTATTGATTTAATATGACCACAACATGTTATTAGTTCTAACAATAAATCTGGTGATATTCTGTGTTTTGTTGACAGAAATCTAATGAAAAGACCACAAACAAGAATGACTAGATTCAGTAAGTATCGTGTCTAAATATGACAGCCTGATAAATCTGGTTCCTCTGAGCCAAGCAGCTCCACTGATTCCAAAAATCATGTTCTCAGAGATGAACAAGACGACCAGAAACCGGCCCCATCTACTCTCTCTGTTCACCGGCCCCCAGGCCCAGCGCTCATGTCTAACCCTGAAGATTTATCAAAAGTATGAGTAGTAATTTATTTCTCAAACAATGGCATATTTTAAAAGTGTAGCCTGCTCTTGACAGATCTTCCAGGATCACCAACCCTAGCTTTCAGTCTTCAGTTGGAATCATTGGGTTTTGAATCCCAGGGCAGGAACGAACTGGTTTGGACAAAGCTCACCAGCTTCATTTTGCTGTACTAAAGGCTTTTTTTAGGATTGAATATTACCAACTAAAGTAAAAGACATAAGACTCTCTCAAACAAAACAACTAAAATCCCCTGGTGTCTGTTGTTGAACTCATGATCATTTCATGTGACATCACAGCAGTAAGAAGACTTCAGCGAGTCCCTCTCACCTCTGCTCGGTTCTGCTGCTGCTCCATGGCCAGGATCGTCGCCTGTGGGCTGGTGGACATGCTCTCCTCTGGCTCCTTGAAGGCCGGAGCCAGGCCCACGTCACCGCTGATGTAACTGACCATGTTGTCGATGAGGGCGTAGACGCCCAGTGAGCGGCTCAGGTCCAGGTCCGACTCTTCATAGGAGTATGCCGAGCCGTAGCTGCGCTGGCGACTCAGCTTGGCCCTGAACCAGGACTCGGCCAGGGAGTCGGGGGAGCTGTGGAGCAGGCCTGAGGACGAGAGAGGAGCCTTTCAGATACATGAACGCACCGGGTCTCTTTCTGATGGATGAACCATGGCTTTTAAGCACTCAAGAGCTTTGCAGTGCAATGCATTATTACTCTGTACCAGTTCATCAAAAGGCCAAATGCTAATTGTTCATGCGGGCACAAGCCTTCGTCAGCCATTATGAACTCGTCTGTAATGGACACTCTGAACTATCAATACCCACTGAGGAGATATGCTGCTGCGGAGAAGTGGAATGATAATCAGCTCTCGTCTTTCTGAAAGCACTCGAGTCAAAGTATCATGATGATATCTTTACAAGTGCAACTGGTAATATCCATGAAACCTCTTCAGCGTGACGAATCACATTCTTCACAAGGGATGAGACGCCATTGTGCAAAGTAACAAACATTCCAAGAAGAAGAATGAGCTGTTATTTGTACAACAGGCACATCTGTGTGTGCCTGTTATCTTCTGTCGTTTATGTAATGGCTCACTGCTCAGTAAGGAGAGTATGAAGGAGCTGAAAACAAGGCCCTCGTCATGAGAGATGAATGAGAGGGGGTCATCACAGTCATTGAGAGTTGAGCTGACGAGAGGAAGAAGAAACATGCCATCGTTTACTTGCTTGGAGCTCCTCTTGTGTTTGGGGCTCAACTGCCCCAAAAGAAGCAAATAAACTATTCACACAGGAATTAAAAGACAGAGAGACAAGAGTAACATATGAAAGATGACAAACACAAACCGGATTCCTCCTCAGTCACTACATCTCACAGATTTAACAGGAATTCTCTTTACCTCGTTTTTTTTGGGAGAACGCCAAGTCCAGGTCGACGTTTCTCCTTCCACTCTGAAAGGCAGAGACAGATTCTAATGAACACACGTCACCGCTGGAGGAGCCAGGTGAAATGACCTCAAATGAATATCACGGTATTGTTCACCTGTTGAAAGGTCACTTTTATATATCACAGTATTACTTTAATAGTGGCAGCAGAATTCAATGTCTGCAGTGACACTGGTGTGGTTTTGGGACGTGATCCACTCGGGCTGGTTTTGGTTCAGTTCATCCTCATATTCACAGACATGATGCTTTTAAGGGCTGGAACCGGCTGCTTGTGTTTCCTCTTTTTGTTTCCACCACACAGCGACTGTTACATAACACTGTGGTTTAGATTGATTCCTGTGGTCGACTGTGTCCTGGTTCCAGCACTCGTCTGTTTGAACCGACCCGTTTGGCTGCTTCCCCTTCATCACACATCTTGCAGGATATAGTGATCATGTTTTACTGTAATGAGGCTGTTGATTCCTCATGGTGATGAAGGTATTGCACATGTCATGGTGCACCTCACACCGGTGATAACCACACACCAGTGTACTGCCCCCCCACTACTACTTTACATATTAAACACAGATCATAGCAGTGAGAGTGTGTGATTTACCAGAGTGTAACCCTCTTCGTCTGACTCGGGCTGGGACAGATCAGACTCGCTCCTGGACTTCATCAGTCTGTAGCTCGGGCTGCTCTGCACCGAGCGGCTCTCTGCACTGAGACTCTCACTCCTGCACACAAACGCATCACAGGAGCCGATGAATCATCTTCCTCAGTGACAATACAACAGATTAAATCACAACTGACACGGGAACATCCCTCAGTAGAGCTCATACTGCAATAGTAAACCCGTCGAGCTGTTGCTTTTGAGAGATTCTCCGGTTCATGGTGCTCCAGGAGATATGTGGAGTATATGGAGGTGAACATTCAGAGGAAACTTGCTGAAATGAGTGAAAACTGGGTCAGGAATTTCCTCTGTGACCTCCAGAACTGCCGTATCAGCATAACTGTGATTTAAAAAGGAAGCGAGGTGCAAGTTATTAGACTGAGGACGTGGTTCAATCATGCGTGTGACACAAAACACAAGTGGTCACAGTATAGTTTCAATTGTACATGCTGTACAGAGTGTGTTGTTTTTCCTAAAAACGAACACTCACATTGAACCAAGTTGTTTGCTGCTGAGATTCCTCCTGTTCACTGTGGCTGTTTAGAGACTTTCCTTAAAGTGAACAGAGGAGCTGAACCAACAAGAGACGATGTGATGATTCAGCAAGTACCCAGTGTGTTAGTGAAACTGTGACCACATCACATCAGCCCTGGTTGAACTTCATCATCTCGAGTGGGGCAGATGCCGGTTTGGGGACTGATCTCTAAATCTGGAATAGTTTCAGGAGCTGATTTCTATTCATCACAATGATAAAAGCTGCTATGATCATAAGGAATGATATTCAAGACTCAAGTCCCACAATTACTGACACTTTATGATAATTAAAGATAAGTAGTCTAGTCGAGAATAACATCTTTTTATACATTAAGAGCATCGGGAGCCGGTTTGAACCGAACAGGCTGAACACAGGTTCCTGCTAACGAGGGAACCGACGATTGACCAGTTGACAGGTAAGTCAGCGTGCTAGTCGGTGCTCTGACCTGGTCATGAAGCTCAGACACTCGTGTGTTCCCGTGGCTGACTGGGTCTGGCCCTCCTCCTGGTTCTGTTTGCTCAGCTCGCCCAGCACAGGGCTCACCCCCAGCAGCAGCAGGGCACAGCGGTGGATCACCGAGTTACAGGCTGCCGTGTACAGGTCCTGGCCCTCTGGGAGACCCGAGCTGCCCCTCCTCCCCTCCTGGGACAGAATGGCGTCCTCGTCTCCTCCTCCTCCTCCTCCTCCTCCTCCGCCGCTCCTGGAAACAGAGCCGGAGCCCAGGCCTGTGCTGCTGCTCGCCCGCTCTCTGTCCCGACTGCGAGCTACCTCCCGTGCTGAGAGGAAACATTGAAAGATTTCTGTGTTGTGCGATATGTGCACACACACACACACACACACACACAAAACACAGAAAATGCTGGGTTAGAGGAAAAGCAGCAGCTGCATGAAGCACGCAGGTTTTACTAGAGTGCACAATTTAAAACCAAAGCTCATGCAAACGCAACAAACCAACATGTGTTTGACACGGTCACATCCATCGAACGACTGAGGCGGATTGTCTGTCACAACCAGGAGAATCTTATTTGACATTGATACGTTTTAGTTTTAAGAATTCTAGATGCATCCCACAATCAGGAATACGCTCCGCCTACACCGACTGCTTATCACATGACCCTTCCAATACGCTGGGCAGGTGTTGGTGGTTGTAGTTTTATAAAATGAAGAAAGTTCAACAGTTGCTGCCAAAGAAAATGTTGTAACTTTTGTAATTCGTTTCCGTGTTGTTATCACGAGAGCTTGACTGATGTATCTGTGGATATGAGCCTCTGACAGACACTGGTATCCACGTGTAGGTTTATTCTACAGAAAAAACAATGCATTTATATTTTACGTAAAAAAAAAAATACTTCAGCTCAATATATTTGTATTTTTTTTGTTTGTTTATTAATTCAAAGGGTTTATGGTTAAACTGTAAAATATCAAACCTAAACCACATTTCTTTGTCATAAGGGGTTAATAACAACATCTTAGGAATGATTGACTATTTCTTGCAATATATATATATATATACCCAATATTTACACATATTTACGATGATATTTTTACAATACACATCGTCAGTATTTACATTTTCTTCTCCCTAATATCTGAATTGGCATCAGCCTCTAAAATCCAGAAGTGTCTGGCTCTGGAATTCACTGCTGGTAGTCGAGACTGTTTTATTTTGGAAAGTGTCACGTGTTACCTCGTGACTGATTAATTCCTGAAACATTACACATGCTTATCATGACATGCTGTGAAACCACAATATGTTGTTTCCATGAAAATAACTGAACAACTTTGTCTTCCTGATTTTTGAGGTTCTTACAACTGCCCAAGTTTCAGCAGCAACAATAAGAGAAATGTAGATGAATCACTTACCCAGCAGCACTGCTTTGTAATTTTTAGGATTACAAGTCAATGTAATTATTTACTTATAATATTATCACAGACTGAATAAACTTCCCCTTCAGCAGAACTAACGGGACACAGCGCCAAACACATAGAATCTGGCAATTTGCACACTGAAAGCATAAAAACACATGACTCTGGGCAGATGTACGTACTTCCAGCTGTCATCACTTCATGCTCCCGGTCCTCCTCTTCGTCGTCTTGCTCCTGATGGCCCTCCTCTCTCTCGCGGTCGGCTCTCTCTTCCAGCTCTGCCTCCTCATCGATGGTGCGAGTGAACGAGTGCTCCTGAGGGTCCATGTCCAGAGAGTCCTGATTGTCTGAAATCTGTCACCAGATGAGACACTATGAGCGATGGGGGAGGTCATTCGGTTTCATGAACACAGTAGATTGTTTGCAGAGGCAACGTCAAATAAAAGAGGAAAACAACGTTGAGGAACATCAGAAAAGTGTGTGTGTGTGTGTGTGTGTGTGTGTGTGTGTGTGTGTGTGTGTGTGTGTGTGTGTGTGTGTGTGTTACAGGTATTACTCGTGTAACGTTTGTTTGCTCACCCTCCTCTCACGTGAAGATGATCGGGTCTGGATGAAATCCATGTTCTTACAGGCCAGCAGACGGTTTCGTACTTTATAAACACTGCGATAGACTTCAGCAAGCGACTTAGAAGGTTGGTACCTGAAGGGAAAATGTTATAACTCGTGACATTACTCGATGATTTTAAGTAATAAATTATGCAATAAGGAGCACACACACATCATGTGACTCCTTTAATCACGTCAGGGTTCAGTACCTTCCCTCGCCACAGGCTTGGCTCAGCATCCCTGTGTGCTTCAACAAGGAGGCCAACACGAACCTGGACACAGTGTCCAACAGAGACTCATTACTGAGAGACGCATTGTCCCAGTCTGCAACAGAAAACACATCACAATCACCGTCAGATACATTTCAAGGTTAATCACTCCAGCAGAGAGAAAATGAGATTCCTCATATTCAAGGTCAGACCTTTGCTCATGGCATAGTCCTGCATGTTGATCCAGAGGCTGTTGGCAGGTTCTTTAGAGGAACCCAGAGCCAGATCCACCAAGACACTGGAGTCCGGACGCAGAGTGCAGTCAAAGGGCTTCTGCTCCTCGTTCCCAGACAGCGCTGCCTCCAACAAGGAGCTGATGCAGGTGTCTGAAGGACGAAGGGAAAGGAAATTCATCAGCTCAACATGTCACAGAGGAAACAACATATCAATGAAAGGCAGTTTCTACAAGTGGGTCCACTGAGAACAGAGAACAGAATCTCCAGCTGGATTTTAATTTCACAACAGTAACATGTAGTTACCAGTGTTAAACATTTCAAAAAGACCTGAACTCAGTGTTTCCTACCAAGCTGAGGGATGTCCATCGCCAGGCCGTTGCTGAAGAGGGGGGTTTTGAGCCAGTAAGCAGTGTCCTGCTCCTCCAGTGAGGTCGGAGCTCCCTGCAGCATCCCACCGAGGCACCGGCCAACCAGCAAGGCAACCGTCCTCTCCAGGTCCACGAGCCAAATCCAGGACAGCGCCGGCGGAGGCAGGGACATTCCTGAGGCTGGCTCAGCAAAGTCAGAGGCACCTGGAAAGTGTAAAAAGGGGACGACCGAATAAATCCCATTGACTGCAGTGATCCCTGTGGATCAAGAGGTTTGACGTGGGGGGCAATGTGTTTTTTGTTGTGTGTGTGTGTGTGTGATATTTCATTGTACAATACTTTTTGCATGAATATAAAGAAAACTGTCAGAGCTGCAAACTGTGCAAGGAAACATCTCACTTGGTGTATTATCAAAACTATAAAGGTACGTGCGATCTTGGCCCGTCAAGCAGAAATGTTACCAGTGGAAACACTGGACTGGAAATTTAGGGATTTCCAACAACGATCAAGGAATCCCAACAAGAATGACACATTCAGTTGGAACCAGACAGAGGTGCAACCAGTTGTTATCTAGGAAACAAGACCAGAGTCCAACGTGTTGCTGACTTGGCAAGTGTCCCCAAAACATAAAGTCACAAAACAGACACAAGCTGAAACTATGACGATTAAACTTTGAGTCAAACCAGGGCAACTGTAGAATGTACGTACTTTAGCTTTAAGGCCATTCTATTTACGGATTAAACAGCCAAAGAAAGAGGGTTCGAACCCTGATACCGTCAGTAAAGAGTTTACAATATGTGGCTTTTAAATGTCCCTGAATTAAAGTGTGGTAAAGAAACGAAAACAAGACACATTACATGTGTAAACCATCTTTAAATAAGCTTAAAAACGTTTTAGTTTGGTCCATGTCCCATCTGCTAACATGGAGGAGGTGCGGCTATCCATCAGGCAGCCACTAGGGAGCCATGAAGATAATTTGGCTTGTTTTTTGGGGAGCCGTGGTGTCATTGAGCTTTACACACAGTCAGCGGTGTGACTGTGTTTAGCTCGTTGTCTGAATCTCACCGTGAAGAGGCCACTGCAGCTCCTGGTCCTCCAGAGGAGACGCAGCGGGCAGGAGTCGGTTGAGTCGGTCCAGAGGAGGCAGCAGGTCCAACAGCTGGCTCAGCAGAGGCCTCGCCACCGACACCGGAAGCAGCAGCAGAGAGTTGATTATCTGGCACAGCATGCTGCCTGCTGCTGAGACGTAGATCACATCTGGAGACGACATTAGCTTTTCAAGTTCCATTCAAAAGGATCAATGACACGTGAGACGGTTTTTGAGTGTTTGGATCAGATGAGGAATTAAAGGACAGGGAATGAAAAGATAAAGTGAATGAACGACCTCTTTAGTTTGGTATCGCAATAATTAACCTGGATAAAAAAGGACTGACTGAATTAGATCCAGGGATAAAAAGTGTTTCAGAAACAAATTACTAACCCTCCCTTTAATAACATAGGCCAAAAACATTCATACAATAAAGTTTAAAAGCCAAGACTCTAAGAAAGATCTCTGGAGAACCAGGGATAATGAAAGTGTTTTACTTTGAAACACAGAAAAGTCCTTTTCACCTTGTAGCTTTTCTCGTATGCTGCCGTTCCAGGAACTCTCTTTGATCAGCGTGGCCGAGCGGGAGTAGATATCGGTGGCGTGAGGCAGCAGGAGCTGCAGGTGCTTGTGAAGTAGAGCCACACTGCTGGAGTTCTGCACACATACAGAGAATTCAATGTTTTAATTAAAACAATGAGGTAATTTTTATAAATGTATTACATCAAAAAGCTGAAGGCATATTAATCTCACTCTAAGGCCACTGTTTAAAAACCCATCTTCACTGCTGCTGCTGCTGCGAAGTGAATGAACTCGATCATTCTTCACTCCTGGTTCAACTGACTCAGCAGGAGACAAGTTTTTATCGGCTCCGATCAGCAGTGATAAAAACCTGTGAAGACGCTAATTTGACAGCGACGGGAGACAGCGCCTCTAGTGGCTATGGGAAAGATGGCAATCACCCACGTATGCACGATGATGACCCTTGACCCCATACAGGATGAGATCATTCTGTCTCAAGTCTGTCAGTGTTCTCTCTTTCCACCTTTCGGTGACTATGGAACAAACTATTGATTCATTTTTCCAACAGTCCCCAATGCCTGACGAGGAGTCGGGCGACGGTTCAGACAGCTTACGAGCAGAGAAAGGAACATGCTGTACTGTCTGTGCTGCACGTGGTGTTGTCCAACATTTACAAGGAAAACAAACTTTGCTTACTCCACTAAAAACTAAAGCACATCAGCAGCATGATGCATAAATTATTCAGGGACAGATGTCCTGAGGCAATCTGTTAAACATAGGACGGACGTGTGCTCCACCCCGAGTCTGGATCTGTAGGAAGTTGCTCCTGCTGAAAGGTTCTTCCTCTCCACTGTTTGTTCAATGTGGGAACTGTTGGGTTTCTGTAAGGTCTCGACTTCATGGTGTAAAAGGCCTGGAGATACAGCAACGTTTCCCTCTGAGCATCTAGACTGTGGCAGCGGCTGCAGTTTCATAATGAACCAGAAAGATTTATACACTTCTCATAACATAAGAGATCTCAAACTTGGTGTTTTGCTGCAGTGTATATCGTCATCACACTAGCACACGCTCCATGTGCTATGATCCATCACGCTTTTACCTTTGGAATTAAATGTGCCATAAGAAGTGAATAACTTTACTGAGCATCATGGGGCATCTGCCCCTCAGCTCTGCTCAGTCAGTGCATTAATATGTTATAATCCCCTCAGTGTCATTAGAAGGCTTTTATCACGGGATCTGCCTGGCACAGGACTAACACGGTTAAATAAAGTGAATGAGGACTTTGTAAAGTTTAACATACAGCAGGGAAAGAGGTTGAGTGTGTGTGAACTTGTTGTAGATCAACAGGGTCAGCTGAGCGTCCGTACCTCAGTGACTGAGTTGATGTGGCAGTACGCTAACAGCTGCTTCTGCAGGGAGCACAGGAGCTGGTGCAGGTGAGCGGGCTGGCTGCTGTCGGAGGACGACGTGCCCTGCTGCAGCTTATCGCTGTTCTTCTCCAGCTCCCCGAAGGCCTGATCCTGTTTCACACACAAATCAGATATGAACACGCTGACGATGTCGCAGATGTAAAAGGAAACTTCAAGGTTAATTTATTCCTCTGAACATGCGTCTCCACTTTGTTGAACCAACTGTTTCTATTCACACAACAGGCACGTAACATGTTCAAATACACAAACATGAGCTAATTTAAGAGCTGAAAACTATGAGTTAATCATTACTTTGCTTGTATAATCTGGATTCTCTGTATCGTCCCATTTAGACCACATTACTACTGGTTCTGTTGAATTACATTTCTTTATCTTAATGTGACTTTTCCATTTGCAAATGTCCCACAGGAGAAATCTGAGTTGTGTAAATGATGAAACAAAAAGGAACAGAAAACAAAGCCAGAGGCTGAAAGACATGAGTCAGATGTAGAAAGACCTGCAGTCATTGCTCAGTCTGCATAATTACACACACTTGAAAACAGCCTCTGTTTTTAAGGGAAAGATTTCAGACTAAAGACCAGTTAACTGGAAGCAGCTCATCCAACCAGGGACGATATCTGTGTCCCCAACTGGGAAAAACACAGATAAATGGGGTCAGTGGTTATGGTTAGAGTCTCCAGGAGTTCAATGAAAGTCTGTGTAATGTCCCTAAAAGTGAGCTGTGTGTGTTTACTTCTATCTTCATGAGGACCAGTTTAAGTATTAGACTTTAGGAAGTGAGGACATTTGGACACACCCTCAGAGACTCAGGCTACATCCACACACATATAGTTTTAAAACAACGGAAACCATCTCCGTTCACAAGAGGATTTTAGCTCATCCCACAAATAATGGTTTGTTATTGATTAACGCACTCACACTAAACTCAATACGAGCAATGAGCTGTACCAACCGTCCCGACACTACTTACAGTGTAAAAGCCCAGATTCCTGAGCAGCGTCTTCATGAGGATCTCAGCCAGGTGGGTGTCAGGGTGGTCCGCTGTGGCACTGTAGCCCGGGTCTGGGGAGGCTGTAAAACCTGGACCGGAGGAAAGCACCTCTGGGCCATCGGGAGGCGAGCTGTAACCCAGGAGCGAGGCCACGTGGGTGTGGTCCTGCAGACTGGTCAGGATGATGTCCAGCTGCATCCTCTGTGGCAGACACACGTTTCAGACAAGGACAACATCAAACCAAACAACACAGGTTGGTTCTGTGGGTTCATGCCGAGTCAGCACATATCTATATCGTTAAGTAATCACAGACGTCAGGCCTATGGACGTTTAGTCTCCGCGTGTGTCCAAGAAGAAACGCTGGCCTCAGCTGGGGTCACTTCACAGCCTTTAACAACATTGTGTGTTTCAGTTTGCAGATGCAATACGCCCGGGTAGAAGAGAAGTACTTGACACGAGTAAAATGAGAAGAAGGGTATGATAGTAGCTGATGAACTATTTCCTTATCTTTCCTAAGTTAAGAGCTTTTTACCTCTGGCTATGTTCTCACTCTTCTCTATTGGTTCCTTTGTTTGTTTCTAAGCAGAATTACACAAAACAACTGCACAGATTTCCAGTAAACTTGTGGGATGGATGCGGTTTGGGACAAATTAATTTAATTTTCAGGACATTAGTTCGGTGCAGTCTGAGAGGCACAGACAAGAGAAGATGAAAGGATGAAAACAGCTTTGAACAGTCCACCAGAAACCAGCTGATGGATGATGAAATCAAACAACCACCACGTAAATGACATCATCTCCTCACTTCTCGTCGGTTGTGGAAGACGACGATGACGAAATGTCAAACCTTTCCTTTAGGAGGTCGGAGTTTCAAAGTTCTCTGCAAATTCTATTTTGAGATTCACAAGAATTGACATTTCAAATTTTCATTTGTAACAGCGACATTATCAATTAAAAAACATATTTCTACTTTATAAATGTAATAAGTTTTCAGCATCTGTCTCCACTTATAATCCTCTAAATATAAAAGATAAATATACTTGAATTGACCCGGTTGTCGTACACGTGTTCGCTGACTTGGATCCTTGTGTGTGGTTGTTACAGGTTCACAAACCAAGCAGATGTTTTATCCTGATTTTAAATATAAAAGGTTTTGAGATCAGATGGGTCGGTCATTTTCTAAACCTGATGAAGGTTGGGACCAGAAAACAAAAACCTCCTTCGAGAGGAAGCTCAGTGTGATTACGCAGCGCGAGGCACCTGTCCTTTGGAGAGACTCTCCCATCGGTCCGGGCCCTGAGGCAGCAGCGCGTGAAGGAGCTCCATCCTCTCTCTCAGCGGCGGCAGCAGCATCGTCGCACCCACAGACAGAGTCTCAATCACCGCCTGATGAGACACAGACACAGACACAGACACACACAGACACACACAGACACACACAGACCATGATTCAAAACCTCTTGACTTACTTTCTGTTCTCAAAAAGGGAAAATGTTTTCAAGGCAACATAAAAACAAACACAAGGCATCACAAGAAATGTCAAGTATAATCCCACATTGATCCGAGTACAGAAGAAGAACAGGCAGGGAAAGATATTTAATAAACTTGAATGATTTGTAGAAAAGCAAAGTGCTGCAGGCTACAGGAGCCTGGCAGGGTCAGACCTGACTGTGTTTCCATGTGCACTAGTTTCCCAGTTATCATCGGCTTATTGAAGTATTTGTCTGTTTAAGCCTGTGTTTGACTTTCAGTATCCTGGATGTGCCCTTTTAAGAAACCTGATTTTACTTTTACCTTCACTTACGTTGCTCATCGAGGTTTCTGACCCGTGCGACCAACTGCATTCTCATGAACATCTTGTTTTCAATGATGCTTTGGTTCTAGAGTGTGTTTTTATTCAGCGCCTTCGGTCTTAATGGATTAAAGGCTCCTCGTGAATCAACTTCATTAATATACATTCACTCCAAACAACCCCCCCACGACCACAAAGTGCTTTTATCATCTCTTACTTCCTGAATCTCGTCGGGCACAGAGGAGTCCATCAGTCTGAAGAGCAGGTTCCTCAGGGGCCTCGCCTGCCGACCTAAGATACTGGTGGCCACGCCCCCGGCCAGAGCCAGAGCCAGGTGATTGGACAGGAGCCGAAGGCACAGCTTGAGAAAGGTATGATGCTCCCTGGAAAGACATAAAACAAACACTTGATAATACTGTTTATACCGATCACGTATATAATCAGGTTTTCTGAGAAACTGAAAAGCAAGAAAGTGCCACAAATAAACCAGCAGGGAAAGAAACACTTGTGAATCTGCCTGCTCTCAGTTCCTCCCTCCCCGCCAGCAGCTCACCTGGACGAGGGGAAGGGAAGTGGAGGAACTTCACTGTTGATCCCGTCACAGTAGCGCTCAAGGAAGGAGCGCAGGTGGGAGAAGGTGCTTTCCTCGAGGTCGACGCAGTACGGTCTGTGCCACGCCACCACCTGCCTGAAGAGTCACAGAGACGAGATGTGAACAATGTGTTTCAGGGTAGCGCTGGTGTCTCCAGCCTTAAGACGAGGGTCTGAGACATGAAGCCACGATTTGGACACAAGAGCTTGAACAGGAATCTCCAGGCAACTGATTCGATTTCAATCCAGAGGCCGACGATTCGACGATAAAACGATATCGATGCATCAAAGAATTTGATAATTTTTATCACTGTGTGACTATAAGAGGTGTGTTTCTTCACGAGCCTCCTGATTCGTGCTTTAAAAAGTATTTTAAACTGTTACTGTTATTACAAGTGTGCTGTAATTTACAAAAGAAGCTGTTCAGTTCAAAGATCCGATGGTTCCGGTCACTTTCACCCTGAGGTGCTGACTGTGCTCGTCTCTGAACTAAAGTGAATCAACAAACACAAAGTAAACGTCAGTTCTGTTCAGGTTCTAATAACTTCTGAGTAGTGTCAGCGCTTATTGTTAAAGTGTAAAGTGAGTGCAGGTCAGCGGGTCAGCGGAGGGACGACTCTGACAAGGTAAAAGAAAATTAAAAAATCCATAATAATATTATATTATATAATTATACTAACAATTTATACTCTTCTTGTTTAAAATCACACTGGTAGGGTTGTTTGTTTGTATAATTACGTTTATTTTATTATCGGTAATTTGTGCTATTATATTCATATAATACAACAAGAATGAAAAATAAATAAATCTAATTCTTATGAAATTAGAACTTTAACCAAATCAACTTGTCTCACTGTTTTAATGAAACAAAGTGTGTGTGTCTGTAGCACAGAGTGTAATCCTTCTAAGTTTAGTGTTTACGCACAGTCACTGACCTTTGACCTGTATTACACAACCTCGATTACGTACAGAAGTTCAAGGATCTTCACCCCCCCCTCCCACATGGGAATATTTCCTGAAAATCCAGGTTGTGGTCAGTGTGTGTTTGCTCTGCTGGTAACTGACCTGTCCCTGGGCAGCGCTGTCCATGCCAGACTGTGAGACGTGCCGGCTGAGATCTGCTGAACCGCGACTCCGTCCAGGCTGACCACCTTTTTGGGCTTGGTGATCGGCCCGGTTGAGTTCCCCTGGCCACACTGGCCCATGGAGTTGTTGCCCCACGCATATACTTCATTGTCTAGATGGTGATTAAGTAGAAGGCAAGTAACATGATTTTAGAAATGGCTGGGATAATAATTCAGAGAGGAAATATGACTGTGTTGTAAGCCACACTTTGACCACAAGAACCTTTCCCAGGATCGAGGAGCGTTTGCAGGAACCACAGCACTGAACATTTCTGATTGTTAAGCATATTGGAGAAGTCCTGAACTTCAGAGGACACAACTTCCTGTCACATGTTTGATAAAAACTAAATCTTGCGTCATCAGAAAAACAACCTTTTAAATACAAATGTGTTTCGGTCAATACAGTGAAGCAGTGAGACGTATTACAAGGAAGAGAGCGACAGGGAGGATGAAGAACATGAAGCAGATAAGAGACATTACCGTGCGACAGGGCCAGACAGTGGCTGTCTCCGATAGAGATATCCACCACTCGGGTGGTCGCCAGCTCCTCGATGAGTTTGGGTCTGAGCGCTGTGGCCTCAGAGGAACCGCAGCCCAGGCAGGCGCCACAGCCCCAAGCATACACCTACAGAAGAGGTGACGTGAATATACATTACAAGAGGATTTCCTCTTTGCAAAACCTTTTTTAATTTTTCTTTCTCCAGACAAACAAGATCTCGAGGAAAAAGGTCTTACTACACAGTCGTGTACAATACTGACCATATAGACCTCGGATACAGTGCAGGAATCATGTCCTACCTGTCCAGTAGAGGTTAAGGCAAGAGATGACTGACTTCCTGCACACACTTTCCTGATGAACATCCCCTGCAGGGCCTCCACTACTTTTGGTTTGTAAACTCGATTAGTATCACCGTGACCAAGTTTTCCTGCAGGACAACAGGCGGATTTTGAAATTACAGCAACTGACGGCATTCACAAAGATCCCATTGTAATTCCACAGCAAATACAGAGAAATAATACACTTTAATGGCTCATATTCAAATTGTATTGAAACTGAGTCACAGTGAAGCGTTTACACACCATTGTCTCCGCCTCCAAACGACCACACAGTCCGTCCATCCTTGGACAGTGCGATGGTATGCGAGCTGCCACACGACACCTCGCCAACGTTGCTGATGTCTTTAACTAGCGTAGGAATGTTTCGGCTGTTGCTGTCACCGTGACCTGCGTGACCGAGCAATGAAAACAATGTTGTTCTCTGTGAAGTTTAAGGGTTTTATTTATGAGTGTGTGCAATTTAAATGTGTTTTCATCAGGGGACTGTTGGGCCCTGGAGTAGATATGCAGCCTATACTCTAGTTTACTCCACCACAGACAATTTCGCTTTTACTTGATTTTATTGAGTAGAAAATGCCACCGTTGCAAAGATAAACATGACCCAACTCCTGAAATTCAGAAAATGCAAGTCAACTACTAGAGACTGTTCAAGCAAACACGGCTGTTTTCTGACCAGAGTCTGTCCCAACAGAGAAACACACAGTAAAAGGACCAAACTGGATCTGAACCAATCCCTGTCAATCCCAAATGACTAAAACCAACTGAAACAAAGCAGAGAGAAAGCCTCTCCAGCTACGCTGCTAGTGCACAGGTTTTCAGACTGAATCATCCAAACTGACCAGACATATTTTTGTGAGGGGAGGAAGTAAAACAAATGTTCGATTAACAGATGGAGAGGTTTTGAAGCCCAGCAACAAACAACGTACTGGGAACATTAAAGTACTCGGGTATATTTTAAGACTGTTTTAGATCAGAAACTTACCTAATCGTCCAAAATCCCCTTCACCCCATGTGTACAGCTCTCCATCCTCGCTGACTGCAGCACTGTGTCTGTAGCCAGCAGACACACAAACCACCACCTGACACAAAACAAACACCACACACGTCGCCGCTCTTTGTTAATGCTCGCGAACACACAAGCAAAGAGACGTCTATTGAATTTCCCTTCTGTTTTAAAAATGAAAAAATGACGTTTTCAGAAGCTCTGAGAAACGAAGGAGAAACATGCACAATATCTGAACAGAATAAGGAGGTGGGATGAGAACCATGTGAATAAAATGTGCTCAAATGCTGGTGACACCCTACCTTCCCCTGCAGTGGCCCCTGGATAAGTTTAGGGTATTTCTGTGTTGAGCTGTTCCCGTGACCCAGTTTGCCATAATCACCGTCACCCCAGCTGAACACCTCACCCTCCGTAGTGAAGGCCAGCGTGTGGCCATCAGAACCCTTGGACGACGACACCTTCTTGATTGCGCGGTGGGGTTCAAAGGTCAGCTTCTTGAGCGTGGACTGGTTGTTAGAGTCCCCGAGGCCCAAGCGGCCGTAGCTGCCCTTCCCACAGGCCCGGACGGAGCCATCGGAGGATATCACGAAAGTGCAGTACTGGCCCGCCTCGATCTGCAGAGAAAAGACCACCGGTCAGGGAGGGACTGAGTTTAAAGGACATTTTAAATGTCTTGCATTATTATGTTGGAGTTTATGTCCTTTATCAGGTCCAACACATAGAAAAGCCCTGAACACAGTGCACATCAGTCTTATACCCAATTAACACCTGGCATTCAAATGCATTAAAAATCAGGTTCAAATATAATCACGTTCAAATTATACATCAAAAACATTCTGGAAATGTATTTCAAAGGTGTAAATGTCAGTGGGGAGAAAAATATGAATTGTGTTTTTTTACTAGGTCTTTATATTTGTATTATCTCTCTACTAAAAAGACAAGAAATAAGAATCTGGATTGTTTCTTCCTCCGTCTTGAAGAGCACAAATCTTTGTCTCCGTTTATTTCAATTTAAGTGCAAGACCATGTCTATGTGACCCTTTTTTATGCTGATTGTTATAATTCATAAAACATATAGAACAACCTTACAAATACCACGACTTCTTAAGAGAAGTTCAAGTTTAATGTCATGTTTGGTTCCTGCCCCCCCCACCAGGTGCAGACAGTTCTACAGCAGATGTGTGCTCTGCTTCTTCTTACCGTCTGAGCATCTGCGAAGCTGGTGGCCAGCTTGGGCTGTAAGATCTTCTCCTGTGTGCCCTCCACGAGCTGGTGGCTGCTGTTGCTGCCCCACACGTACACCTCGCAGGTCTCGGACACCACGGGAGCCTCGCCCGTCTGAATGCTGTCTGGACTGACACAAGTGCGAGAGTAGTCTGATGCCATTCGACATACCTGGAGGAAGAAAACCCAATCAGTGGAAGGGAACGGTGTTATCTTTAGAATGAACTCTACAGTTTGACAGCCACAGCAGTCCTGAGATATTTCAACACACTGGTGAGACGAGTTACCACAAGAATCTCAAATCAAGAAGTTATGAAACCATAAATTAAAGTCCTGAGGGAAAAATACTGCTTTAATATCTTACTTCTTCAAAAAGACAGAGTGCAGCCTCATACAGGGAGCACAGGCCGTCAGACGTCCGCGTGGGCTCCCGCCACTGGCTGCGGTCTGCTGAGGAGCCCTGAGCCAATCGAATGCACCAAACAGAGTTAAGACCATGCACAACTTCAAACCAATCACACGTTACATTTAACATGATTAAGCCTTTTGTAACAGACCCCAGTAAAGCAAAATCTAATTACACACACGCTATTAAATCTGCCACTCACATCACATGATGCATTTAAGAGAAACAAAACTCTGACATCCTCAGATAACATCTATGACAAAAGATGGTTCATATCATTAAGCCTTTATTTCCAGCCTGAGTTCTGTTGAAGAGACACTTTGCTTCCACAATGTCCTGATACTGAATTAATGGTGCGTAGCATTTTATCATGTGACAGCTCAACCAAAGCTCTGAAAAGCAGAAGGAGTCAAATGTACCATCTGTGAGTATTGTTAATGTTTACTTACCAAAGAGCGTCTCATCTGCATGAGGATGTTCATAAAACAATCATAACCGATGAGGCCCTCTTGGTTCTGTAGCACCTTGTTCTGCTCCATGGTGCAGACCACAGCTGATGCTGCCAAGGCCATTTCTATCCACTCCAGCAGGTAGCGCAGGGAGCCCCTCTGCGAGGCCAGGCCCAGGAGGAGCTCTGAGGCCAGGCGCCGCCCTAAAATATCCGCTCCAGAGTTTGGCATGGTCACTCCCTTCAGGAAGGTGGTGACCTGGGCCAGGCAGTCCAGGCCCATCGGCGGGATCTTGCTCTCGTTGGCCAGAGAGAGGGGGGGCAGGGAGCTCACCACGTCGATGGCAGTGTGAATGACATCGTTACACAAGTTTATGTTTCCCCCATGACCTCCACAAGGGCTGGGCGGAGGAGGCATCATCCAGCTCTGGCGCAGGAGGGCAAACAGAAGGCTGAGGCCCGTGCGAACACCCATCTCAATAAGAGCGTCGGTGCTGGAGCGCGGCCGCTCGCTGACAGAGTGCAGATCAGTCGAGCCCGAGTTGTTCTCTGGAGAGTGCTGCTGCTGCTTGACTTTACCTTTGTCATGGTACTTGTTGGAAAGTGCGTAGAAGATGCGCTGGAGCACCAGCACACGTTTGCGCAGCGCAGCGGCAAAGGGCGAGTCAGAGCAGACCATCTTGGCCAGAGCCAATTGGCTGCTGAGCAGAGCGTCCAGGTAGTGCTCCTGCTCATCGCTGGACAGGGATTCCCGCTCAAAGTCCGGGAGCTGGGGGCCCTTCAGACAGAGCACCTGCTGGGGCAGCAGCACCACCTCTTTGTTGGCCAGCAGCTTTGAGTAGAGCACAGAGACTCCCTCTCGCGTGGCTATCGACTCGCTGTCCTCCGTAATCCATGAGCTGTTCAGGTGCTCCAGCCATTTGAGTTTCACCGGGGGGATCATTAGAGCCATGGCAGGTCACTCTGGAGCCATCAGTCCTAAGGACAGGACATCGTGTCAAATATTGTCATCAAGTTTGTGAATACAAAGTCATCGCTTTTTATTCTAAATTCAAATGAAGGGGACAAGTGAATCTCAACGAATTACAAAACACGTCGTATCTCTTCCAACTTGATTCTTGTACAAACGCACATATATTTGATCAAATTAACTTATCAACAAATTCAACACTGACGTTTTTACAGGACATTCATAAGAAGTAAGATGAGGAACAAACATTTAACTTGACATTAGCATATGAACAATGAAAACAACAACCAGTTATAATGTAAAAACTTCCTCTGCAGATCTGTCTGCTGACTCTTAATTTAATTAATTACTTGGCTTCACGGACACTTAAAATATGGTCATGAGCTCATAACATAACACGGTCTGATCCTTGAAGATGATCATGTACAGTATGTAGGCTGCTTTATATCAGAAGCAGAACAAACACTTTTAAAACAGTTTAAATATACTGTATTAAATATACTGGTGGTGTCGCTGAGGTTTGCTCGAACCATTGACTACACTTAGGAGCACAAAGGCAACACTGTCTGTAGTAAGTAAACACACTTTGCTGAAATGAGATCATGATGAGAGATTTCACTGAAACGTAAAATTTGATTTATTCCATGTAGGATACGTTGTGTGAAGTGCTGAGTCATGAGGTAACTTGTGCTTATTTAATATCAGGATACGTGAAACCAGCTGAGACTGAAAATCTTTAGTGACAGGAATAAAACGTCATAAGGAATTAAACAGCAATGACTGAGAAATACAAGAAAGTAAAATATAAATTTCACGTCGACTTCTTCTGTTAAACCTCTGATTTTCACATTTGAAGAGAGGATACAGAAAAATGTCACATTTCACATTATCACAGATTTTTTTGTGATGTACAGCAAAACTTCTGAGGACAAACTGCAGGCCACCGTCCTGTAAGCACGTGTTGACCTGTGCATGAAAGGTCAAGGAGTCCAAACTTTGTTTAAGAATCAATAAATGGTCTCATTGTTCTTATATAGTTCTATTAAATGATAAACCTTTTTACTTGGTGACCTGCTGTATTACCTGGATTCCCCCCGTGCGGATCAATGAAGTATGATCTTATATTATGAGGTTCACCAGGTATAAAGACACGAGAGGTAACACTGATATTCTCTTGTGGAAGAATAAATGACCCACACCCGTGAGTACAATCAGTAAAATCACGACAAGGTTCAGATTCAAGTTCGCTTCGCATTGCTGCATATTTTCAGATATGAAGCACGCAGCAGGAGATTGTCCGGGTCAGTCAAATGTCAACATGACATATAAATTCTGCTGTGGAAAGATCAGAGTTTCACATCTCATGTGTTAGGAACAAGATTAACACGCCAACTTTTCCCTCTGCATTATTCTCCCATTGCTTCACTCACACATTTAACCAGGGGGCTGAGGGAAAAGTTCTAGAAAATGTCCGAAGGAACTGACTCTGACATTTGTGTTCTCACATAAAGTTCAGGGAAATGTTCAGACTTCAGTGCAGGTCTGAAAACAGCTTGAGTTCACTTAACTTAATCTAATGACTTCACCCTTCTTAAAGATATGAGAAGAAAAACAGACTAAATAATACAGATACGATCCCTGACAGATTAAGTTGCTGCTAATGTGTCTGACTTGTGACTACACATCCATGGAGCAAACTACATGCAGACAACAGATCATCTCCGCACCGATCATGGGAGGTGCCTCCAGCCTGTAGATACAGTGCTGCAGTAAATACACTTCACATACAACCTCATCAGTTAAATAAATGCTTTACCAGGTGTAGACACAAACAACTGTTCCCTTCCTGACTGAAACACTCACATTCTACCGACATGGATAAGACATTATCCTGCTGTTACAGTATGGCCCCTGATCATCACGTAGATTCAGTTGTACGGAAAGATGAGGACATTTCTTCATCGACCAATGAAGACACAGAAGCGCTCCAAAGGTTTTTTGTCACTTCCCATATGTGAACTGAAAAACCCTTGAAAACTGAACATGTCAAAGCTGCAGACTGTAATCAGGATCCTCACAGATCCTCACAGCTTCTCACAGATCCTCACAGCTTCTCACAGATCCTCACAGCTTCTCACAGCTTCTCACAGATCCTCACAGCTTCTCACAGATCCTCACAGCTCCTCACAGCTTCTCACAGCTTCTCACAGATCCTCACAGCTTCTCACAGATCCTCACAGCTTCTCACAGATCCTCAGTGGAGAGTGAATGTTAGAACACAACACTGTGTGATGATGATACATTCATGTAAGGAAGGTAATGTGGCCTTCTGACATTTCTATCTAATTATAGGAGATTTAGATCAAGAATAGCACAGGTGTTTTAATGCAAACTATCGTTGAGAGGTTGATGCTGTGTTTTCACGAATCAGCCAAGGATCACAACGTAATACTGCAGTATCCACTCAACGCATCTGGACCTGACACTTCGCCTGTTTGTGGTGAAGCCCGCAGACCTCCTGCAGACACACCGGTCCCAGGCAGCAGCTAGCTCGGCCCACAGCTAGCACCGGGGTGCTGGACCAGCTGAGGGCAGAGAGGGCAGCTAACCTGCTTCACTAATGCTAATCACCTGCAGCTCACACAATCACTGGGAAGCCTCGGGAAACTGCACAGCACCGACAGGACGTGCGTGTTGATGCTAACAGGAGAACCACCGACCAAGCACCACCTTACGTGTCGACATGTTTGTTTGTGAAACAGACGAAGAAGACACCGAGGCTGCTGTTTACGTTAGCTCGCGTTAGCTAACTTCCCTCACGTCACCCAGCTAGCAAAGCTTAAACTACCTCAGCACAGCCCCGCAGGTGTGACAGGAGGCTAGCGCACATGCTACATGCTAACTGCAGCCTGCACATACATGTACACATACATGTACACAGCTCCATGTGACGTGTGTGATGAGCCCCAGAGACGCTGCTGCTTTATCTGCTGTATCATAGCAGCTTAGCTTCACGCTAGCTTCACGCTAGCTTCACTTTCCTGACGCTAGCAGCAACAACAGCTCGCTCACCAGCAGAAGGCCTCCTCCTCCTCTTCCTCCTCTTCTTCTTGTTCCTCTTCCTCCTCCTCTTCTTCTTACACGGGCGTCCAGCTGATCTTCATCACATCAACACGCAGTCTTCAGTCGGAGGTTCCGTCACAGGGGAAGGAGACAGAGAGCAGCTCCATGTCCGAGTCCGCCTCGAGCGGAGCTTCTGCTGAGACTGAGCCGGGCGCTGGTTCAGCCCCTGAGTGAGTGTGAGGGTGTGTAGGGGGTGGGGGTTGAGTAGTGAGTGAGTGTGTGTGTGTGTGTGGGGGTGTAAGTTAGGTTAGGTTAGGTTAGGTTAGGTAAGGTTAGGAAATTGTACCATTTTAACTAATTTGTTTAATAAGGATTATCACAGGAAGTTATCACGACCCATTATAATGTAGATGAATGCCTCTAAGTTTTATATATAATATATAAATATATTTATATAGTTATAACTGTTCATACATATATATACTATGAGGAACAGTTTTATATTGGTATTTTTTTCCATATATTGTTCATTATCTGTTTGTACAGTAGCTTCACTCGGGGGGGGGGGTTCACAAATACAAAACCGTTATAACTACATTACAAGGAGTCATTAGTCATTTATCTTATAAAGGCTCAGTAGATTGAGCAAAGTGCTGCTGGCTGTGTTCCAGTGAACCTGTGTGAGAACATGATGTTCAGCTGGAGTCTGAAGAAGGCTCTGCTGTTATCTCAGCGACGCAGAGGAACTCCACCGAGGCGGCAGTTCAAACCTTATCTCAGCACATTCTGCTGCTCAATCCTCCAACTATCAGCTCGTGGTAGGAACTCTGCAGCCATTCTTTTATATACCAACTCAGTAACATGTCAAACATCTGTTCCAAACATTGATCCCACCTGTCGTATTGATAAAGGAGATGAAGGCACATGATTCATACCAGAGAACAAAGAAACATCTGGGATTTAAAGCTAATATACTGACTCACATACATACATCAGACATATAAACACTAACATGTACCAGATATGAAACTAATACAATAAACACCATGATTACAAATCATATCTAATCAAACGATAATCACATGGTGTTATATAATACTCACATAGCACAACTACAGTATATAAAGCTGCAATATCACAATCAAAAATGATATAAACACAAGCACTGACTGACTGAACAGGACGTAGGAGGCGGCTCTGGACCTCAGGTTCACACACACACGTTTATACATCTCACACACACACATTATAATGATCTTTGTAGCTGAATGTGCGTTCACGTGTTTGTCTTAATGCGTTTCAAGTTGAACAGGAAGATTCTCAGATCAGTTTACCTGATTCGTCTGCTTGTGTGTGATCGTCCTCTAACTTCACAGACTCTCGGAACTCACTCCAAAGTTTCACATCTGACAAGTACTATACATTCATATTTAAAAATAAAAATAAAGAATATTGATAATTGAGTATTAAAGGGCCTGGAACATATACTTTTTTCAACCAGCCTCATACAATGACCTCCTGCTGTCATGTGAATATATCCAACACAGTCTTTGGTTGTTTCATGAGAGATTTCTGCATTTGAGGCTCTGATGGAATCAGTTTGAATCAGAATGTGACCAGAGCTGTTAAGTTACCAGACGAAATAAATCACTTGTGATCAAAACACACTAACAGAGTCCTGATGAAACCTACCTGAGCCCGAGGACTACAAATATTTGCTTCTATGAAGAAATCCATCCATCTGTACCACTTATGCTTTAAGGCCCAGGGGAAGGTCAACTTGGGACGAGAGGCGGGATCACACGGGTCGGCATGTTGTTCACTTTTCTCTCAGAGCTGTGTCTATAGAAAGTCCACACATCTTCCGCCCCAGACTAAAAACACACCTCTTCCGACTTTACCTTGAATAAAAGTTTAAACTAACAATTTAGTTAAATGTCACTTACTTATAGCACTTTGTAGTTTTGCTTTCTTGAAGAAATTGTACTTTCTTGATTCTTGTTGTTCTGGTTTGTTCCTCATGGTTGATGCACTGATTGTGAGTCGCTTTGGATAAAAGCGTCAGCTCAATGAAATGTAATGTACGGACACTACATGTTCAAGATCCTGCTTCAAATGTTCCAGTCTGAAGCAGAACTGAGCTCCAGGTTTTACCTCCTGGGATTTCTTCCTTTTTTACTTTAACTGCTCAGATTTAGAGACACAGGCTGATCACATGGTGTGAGCTGTTTCTTCACCTAAAAGAGGAAACTGCAGGTGGTGGTTGAACAAAGTGAAGGAGTTCATGCCTCAAACCTGAACTAATGCACAGAAACATTTAGTTTTAGTGCTGCTCTGATCCAGTCGTTAAATGAGCATATGTGCATATGTGCTCTTGGAATAGTAGAGTATCTACATATGTGGTGTGGAAGCCTGCAGCTCTGCTGGAGGTGCTGCTTCTCCTCCTGGTCTGAAGACTCGCTGCTGTCAGTCTGATGGCTGCAGGCAGCACCTCCATCACTGCCATCATGGCTAGTGCCCCATGACCGGCACACTTGTTAACGCCAGGATTCAGCAGCTGCTCCAGGCCGTCCTCGTCCTCATGCTTTTTTCCCCGTAAGACTTTTAAATGTTTTTTCAAAAATAAAATAAGACATTTTTCCCACCAAAACTCTGGGAATTTGAAATCCCCATCACGTGGCTGATTCTGCATGACTGTTCTAATTCTAATCAGAAAAACACAGATTCAAGGAGCTTGTCCACTGTTAAATCATTCTTAAATTCTGCATCTCCAACAATTAAAGGACTTCCTTTTGGATATAGTAGAAACAGATTAGCAGCTCTGATTTCCATCACCCTCCCGTGACTTGACATATATTCTGTATTCATGTGTTACAGATTTACAAAGCAAACAATATTGTGTAAGCCTCTGCTGCTTGTGTAAAGATCAGGCTGTCGTCAGTGTCCTATATCTTTCTGGACTTCACCACAGACCAGGAGTCACATGCTATTTACTGCTGAATCAACCCATTAACATTTGTATAGAATACAAATATGTGAACTTATATCGTTTCATCAATGGAAGATAAATTCTAAATAAGGAAGAAAAATGTGTAGATTAAAACACAACATCCCTGCTGCTCCATTGGAATCCTGGTTTTGAACTGTTCATTGTGAGAGTGTTACAGGATATATGTTACCTTACGTCCTACCACACGTGTCCTCAGGTCACTGAGCCCGAGGACACTGGCAGGTCAACTGCTCCATGTACCTGGACTCGCACACAAACCTCCACATTTCCCACCGTTGTACCATCACTCACACACATGATAAATGTTTTACTGCAGGAGCTCGTCCAGCGGCTCGAACACAAGCAGTAACATCTTCACTGAGTCTTAACTCATCAATGTTACTTTGAATCTTATGTAAGGACAGAAAACAGGTCTCAGGACTCATGGGACAGACGCTTTGAGCCAAAGGCCTGAGCCACAGTGTTATCTGTGACAGGAGCCTTCAGGGCAGCTCCATCTGCAGCTCAGTCTTACTCTCGTACCTCGCTGGTCCACAGCGTCTCGACACTCTGAAGTGGTCTTCTGGTTGGACCTCCATCTCACTGGGAGTTCCTTTAAGTGTGTCAGGTCTTCTCCCATCCCCTCCCCACAGGGCTGCCCCAAGGCTATGTATATGAATGTAAAATTAATACAAATTTAATTAATCTTTTCTCAAAAACATAACAATTTAGGAAGATAGATAGAGAGAGAGAGATAGAATATATAAATAATGGTAATTATGGTTATAATAATAATAATAATCATAATAATCATCATCATCATCATAATAATAATATTCTGGTCAGATCACAACATTAGCTCAAGCTGAGCAGTACAATACTGCCACCTTGTGGACAAAAGTGGGAGCTGAAGGAGCAATCAATGAATTATCAATTACTATAATTATAATATAATTGTATATAGTATATATATATTTTTCTATATATATAATTTTTTTTTCATATCAATATTTTTCCCCCTTTTTTTTTCTAGGAACAGTACAACAACAGTACGGCTTTTTTGTGCAACTGGTATATATGAATATATATACCAGTTGCACAAAAAAGGCGTTATGGCGGAGCGTTATGGAAAAACGCAACAGGAAGTCGCCAATTTTTACGTTTCACGTTCGATCATATCGACTTTAAATGACGTCATCTCAACAACATGGCGATTCAAACTAGATGGCGTTTGACTACACGCCATCAAAACACGAGGTCGTTTCATCTGTATGACGTCACAGTGGGGGTGGTCATAGATTCCTCTGATGTCTCTGATGTTTCAAAGATGAGAGATTTATTCGATCTGAAGGGAAACAAGAGTTTCTGTTTTTGACCTGAACAGATCAGTCTGTGCGCAGTGACACGCTGCACGTGATGGCGTGGACTGTAATGCGTGATTAGCGGCCGTGGTTCGGAGCCGTCTCTTGGGTCTTCTGGGTCTGCTGGGTCTTCTGGGTCTGCTCCCTTCTACCTGAACTCACTCCAAGGGGCTTATGCTCCTTCGTGGTCACTCAATTCATCCAAAGAACGTCAGGTAGAATCATCTCTGCGCACAGAGCAGCTACAGTCCACTCTGTTGTTTGTTCGATGGGGAAACAAGCTGCAGACTTCTCACAGGTGCGTTAGCCTCGTTGAGAATCTCGTGAAGACCCATCACTGGCCCTCAGATGCTTTGGTGTTGTCCCTCAGATTTAAGTCACTTTGGATTATAGCCTCTGTCAAAAGAGTAAATGTTTCTAACTATCAGATCAAATAATGAAAAGAAAAAGCCAATGTCTGTTTTCATTGTTTATCTCTGGTACACAGCAAAACAAAAAAATATCAGTACATTTATACTTCGATCCGATTGTTGAACATAGCATCGTATGTGAGGATGTAGGTTTTTGTTCATATTCTTTTTAGCATGGAAACAGGACAGTACTTAGTAGTTGTAAGTGTAATTTAAAGATCCTTCAGCACCTGACACAGTCCTTCCTGCTGCACCTTGTCCTCACTCTTCATGTTGAACGGTTTGAAATGACTGTGCTCGGGTTTATCGTTGCTGTCCAGGTTCAGTAAAGTCCAAGTTAATCCCCGACAGCAGCTCTCCTCCACACGAGCGGTTCAGCAGCTCCTTCAAGGCTTCGTTCACGTCATTATTGAAGACGGTGGAGAAGCTGCAGTTGGGATACCCTCCACCATCGAGGGGAGATGAACCCATCACCTCCTGCACCCATTTCAGCTCATTGCTCAGCTCCAGGCGCAACGCGTCAAAGTGGCTCTGCCTCTCCTGGTAGCGGTTGCTGATGGCGCCGAGGCTGGAGCTGAAAGTGTGCATGTCGTCCTGCAGGCTCCTCTTCAAGGCCTCGACCTTACGGAACTCGTAGCGGATTTGCGAGAGCTCATGGCGCACGCCTTCACTCTCCTCCTTGTACCAGGCCTCCTTCTCGTTGTATATAGAGACCATGGCGTCGATATCTTCCTGCAGAGAGTCATGCGCTGCTGCCAGACTGAAGAACGAGCTCTCCATCTGGTCAACGTCCTCCACCACCTGGGCAAAGCGCTCAAAGTTTACATAGGTGTTGTTGGGTGGCATGCTGGAGTGGGACTTGATGGTGTACTCCCTCAGACGCTTGGTCTTCAGCTGGCGTCGCTCACGCTTCTTCGGCTCTTGGGCTTTATTCTCCTCCTTGTGCTCATTGGACTTCAGAGTTTAAAAAAAAAAAAGGATGGTTATTTACTTTCAGCAACAGAGAAAGTGACAGTGATTCAGAAAGCTCGTGTTATTATGAGGTTCAATGTGCACAACTAGCTTTCTCTGCTAAACTTAGCCCTGTGCATAATAACCCAGAAAAGAATCTACCAACAGCTGATTGATGCAGTGACATCACAACAACCCATCAAAGGTTCACTTCAGACAAATACTGACCAATAATAATTAAAAAGATAAAAGTTGTGTCTGTTAATTCATCTGTTGTTTTTGAAAGAACTTTTACTCATCTTCCTAATTTGAAACAGGCTTTTTACACCTTTACCAGCTCAGTCTCATGTAGCCACTACTTGATAGTAAAGCCAGGTGTAGTGATGACACGTGAAATTGTCCCGCCCTCCGTGGCTCTATTATCCATCAGCTTCCTGACGGTGGGTTTGAAGGACAACAACACTTTAATGGAGCAGGAGTTCAGCAGATCTCTGCTCAACATGGAGGCAAATCAAGGATCTAAAGGTTTTTACGTTGAACTTTACAAACTAAATGGACAACACCGTTTTCCCACCGGTCTTTTATGGAACAACACCAACAGCTAAAGTGAACAAAACCACGACGAGGCCGTTTCCTCCGTCATCGCTACACCTGATGACTTATTGTTTGGGGAACAACTCAATGGTTCCTGGCTCCTGGGGGAAGTTCATTTGGTGGAAATGCAGCTTCACGTGTTCACACCTGAACTCAGAGCACCAGGTGTGAACAGGGTCACGTGTGCTCAGAACTGACTGTGACGCAGATTCACACATGAATCTTACCTTGATCCACGGGTGATTAAGAGCATCTTGAATTGTTAATCTCTTCCTGTGCAAGAAAAAATATTTTACATCATTTATGATAAGTGTGTGATTCTGGAAACCAATTTAAAAAAGGTGGACTTTCTTTTGGTGGTTCAGTGTGTTACCGTGAACTCTTACTTCTTATCTCTCTCCAGCAGCTGGCTGATGAACCTCTTGGCCAGTTCACTGGTGTGACAGAAGAACTCTTCATCAAACTCGTAGTTTATGGCTGAAATGTTCCTCAGTGTGTCCCGTTTGGTTTCTCCCAGAAAAGGCGACGCTCCACTCAGCCTGGAACAAAACATCAACAGACGAGCGGGTCATCGTCCTGTTGGAAGGAAGCTGCAGAAAGATGTAGTTTACAGTAAAGCTGCTGTCAGACATGTTCCTCACGTGTTCCTGACATGTTCCTCACATGTTCTGTATGTGACAACAAATGTCTGAGTCAGTGTCTCTGGACATTTGAGTCCATGTGAGAATACAGCAGGATACAGCAGGGCCGACGCCGGTGTGGATGAGCTGTAAACAACAACACTGATCTTTCCACAGCAGAGTTTATACGTCATGTCCGGCCTCCTGCTGCTCTACAGGCTCGCCCCTCGCCACATGTTCCTGTTGCTGTGAACGAGTCGGACCCAACAACCTGCTGCTGCTGCTTCACAAACACTAACATGTCTGAACACAGCTTCAGTGTGGTTGTGTAGTTTGTGTAGTACTTGCAGGATGTAGGTGATGACTCCGATGCTCCACATGTCGGCTTCTAACCCCAGCGGCTCGTAGTTGACGATCTCTGGAGCTTAAGAGACAAAACATGCATCAATGTTAAAGTTGCTCTTCTTCACATTAACACACAGGACGGTCATTTCTCGGACGTGTGACGGCCCCGGGGCCGCTGCCAGAAAATAAACATGAGATTTGTCTAAAATGACTTGAAGGTTTAAGTAGAGGACGCTGAGCAGCAGACATCATTTTAACATTTCCTTTTCGAGCAGATTTCTGAAGTCCCCCAACATTCATTAACATCTATTAATTTGCCTTAATAAACAAAACCCCATCTATTAATTTATCCTAATAGATGTTTATTTTGGATTTTTCTTGATGAATTCAATGATTTTTGTCCCAACTCCTTAAAAAATGTCAAATAAACAAATAGTCCAGCGTAAAACCAACAGGATCCTGTCTCACCTACAAACTCCGGCGTCCCAAAGATGTTTTTGAACTCGACGCCAGCTTCGATCTTGTGAGCGAGACCGAAGTCGATGAGTTTGATTCTGGGCAGCGGGACGTTCTTGTCCAGGAGCATAATGTTTTCAGGCTGCAGATGAGAGTTTACTGAGAATCACCAACAGAAAAACACAAATCACCTCAACTGAGACACCATCTCCCAATGGAACACAACAAAGGTGGAAATCAAAGAAAGCATCAGAAATCTGAAACAAACGATCGAGCAGGAAACAACTGTTCATTAACTCTAACCCTGAAAACAACTGAACACTCTTCATACTTTCTGGATTAAACTAAGTTAACTGCGCCACCTAGTGGTCGTAAGAACCAAACTGAGACAATGAGCAGATCTTTCTAACTGAATAATGGCTCAGACTAGAGCTGCTCACTATTCTTGTCTTTATATTGATACTTTGGTGATTATTGAAAACATAATTTTGTCTATAAATGTTGGAAAACATAAAAAAATATGTCCATTACCAAACCACAATCATTTTATAAATGTAAATGTCTTTGATGAACACATTCAGGTTTTAATAAAACAGAGAAAGAAGCTGGAAACGGCAAATGTTGGTAGATTTTGACTTTTACTGAAAAATAACTGAATCTATTGTTGGTGATTGATTTTCCTTCAGTAGAAAAAACAGTAAATAGAGTTATGAAAATAATAAATATTATTTATGAACTTATAATATATATATGATTTGTATTGTAATTTTTCCATTAGTGTTTCAGCTGAACAGGTTTTGGTGAAATGACGTCAGAACATTATCGACATGAGTAATTTAAACATTTCTCTTTTATTCATAGTTTGATATAATTCCTATTAAATTAAATAACCATCTTCTTTAGAGCTGAATCACTGTGAGTAGTAAAACTTCTGAGCGTGACACACTGAATAGAAAGCCATGTTCAAACCTTCAGGTCAAAGTGGGCGGTTTTTCTGGCGTGCAGGTAGTTGACGCCCTCCAGGATTTGCTTGATGAACTGAGTGGCCTCCTCTTCACTCAGAGACTCTTTTTGTGCCAGGAAGTCAAACAGTTCACCTCCAGAGACCCTGAAACACAAACTCTCATCATCCAGACGTCTGTTACATCAGCGTCACGCTGCAGCTTTCAAATCTGCCCGAGGCCACGTGCTGACGTGTCAGTCTTTACGGTCATAGGGTGTAAAAACAACGTGATTGGATCTGACATGAACCGGTGGAAAGAGCTCAGTCAGAATCGTTGCTGTGAAAAACCTCCTGTGATCAAACGATGAAGACGATTTGAAACAAGCTGCTGCTGTGACATCACTTCCTCATATCTCTGACCATCAGCGTGGAAAACATGTCTTTATTGTCCACACACACACACACACACACACACACACACACACACACACACACACACACACACACACACACACACACACACACACACACACACACACACACACACACACACACACACACACACACACACAAAATGAGACTCGTAATGTAAAAAGTGATGCATTCACACGTAAACAGAAAATGATTCACATATGTTTTATGTTTTATGATTAAGACTATAGATTAGATTTTATGTCTGGATCAAACTGAACCATGGTTCGGTGCATTTGAACTAGTGTGGAGTACTGTGGAGTACTGAAGTACTGTGAAGTACTGGAGTACTGAAGTACTGTGAAGTACTGTGGAGTACTGGGTTAAACTGAACCATGGTTCGGTGCATTTTAACTAGTGTGGAGTACTGAAGTACTGTGAAGTACTGGAGTACTGAAGTACTGGAGTACTGGAGTACTGTTGAGTACTGGGTTAAACTGAACCATGGTTCGGTGCATTTTAACTAGTGTGGAGTACTGTGGAGTACTGAAGTACTGTGAAGTACTGTGGAGTACTGCATCTGAAGGTGCTGATGCTCCTGGTGATACCATCATGTTACCGTGGCAACCAAATTATGCTTCATTCATTTCCTCCATTCAAACAGAAAGACTATTACCCCCCCGACTGACAACACGCCCACATCAGTTGCCGTCTACAAACCAATCAGAGTCCAGTACAGGTAGACTCCGCCCACGTAGGTGATGACCACAGGACGTACGTATGTCAGACTAAATTCTTTAGTCCCTAAATTGTGAAACCAGAACTAACAGATCAAATGAAACTATGGAACAAACACATGAAGCTTCAGACTCTCAGAGAGGAAACGAGTGTGATTCAGTTCAACAGATTGAGCTCATGTCTGCGTCGGATCCACTCACAGCTCCAGGATCAGCACCACGTCCGAGCGGTTCTCGTAGACGTCGTGCAGCGTGACGATGTTGGGATGTTGAATCTGCTGCAGGATGTTCACCTCCCGCTCGATTTCCTCCCGCCGCACCCCTCGTGAGCTGGCCGTGCTCGGACGCTTCTTGATGAACTTGGCGGCAAATTCCCGCCCCGTGCTTTTCTCTCTGCATTGCTTCACGATGGCGAACTGGCCACTGAAACACAGACGAGTTACAGCAAGTCTGAAAAGGTGGTTTGGGTTGGACTGAAAAGCTTTTCTATCAAATTCTGACCAACATGAATAAATACAGATGAATGTCTGGAAGTGGGGTTTAGACACTGACTAATAAATGGTTCATCAGCTGACACTGGTGCCAGGAGAAGTTCAACATGACTCTGGGGATATTTGTAACCAGCTGAGCAGCAGAATGACCTTTGACCCTTTAGACTGATTGAATGAGTTTCAGGCAAATGACAGATATCCAGTGGAAATAAAATAATTCTATTGGTGTCATTTATTATTGGTTCAGTTGCTCTTTAAATGAATATTGTTCACCCTCGGTCACATGTGCTACATCACCATGTTGGACGAGTGATTAGAGTTTCCACAACACTTCTATTTATAGTGCTGCACAAATTCTGCAGCAACATGATGAACCTGACACTCACACTCCGCAGCAAACACTGAATCCTGGGTTTGATGTTCACTATTTAAAATTCAGACCTTATATGTCTGTACATTTCTTCTGGTTTGGTTTGTGAGCGAACACTTTACTTCCTCGTCTGCAGCAGATTTGACCTCAGCTAAAGATAGAAGAGTCCTGACAACACACAGCAACACAACCAGAGCCAACAAACACACTGCAGCTCCTCATTATCTTCTTTGACATGTATGTGTGTCAATGTTTTAGAGAAACATCACTTTATATGTTGCCTATAATAAACATGAGTCAAAGAAGAAGCTCTGTCACACTATTTTAAACTGTTCATAATAAAAACACACGTCACACTGATTCTGTGGAATTTCCATATTGTCATAGTTCAGTAATAAGTGACTGAGCTACATGTTAGTTCATATTGAGCGAAACAACCTGGATTGTGTGTGACACATTGTCGCTGATTAAACACAACACTGACATAAGAATTACTACGAGAAGCTGTTTATCTTTCCTATATTTTCACTTCACATCTGCATTTATGAATATTTTCATGTATATAATACATGTTCTTAAACAAAACAATGTCAGAGGTACAAGATCAATATCATCCCATCAATTAGAATCATTTTGCTTGATCTGAGTCTTCAGAAATAACTTTTTTAATTAAAATAATTTTAAAATCTGCTGCAACAGTACAAAATTACACTAAGTTAATGTAATGATCAGTTTGACGGTTATTAATGATTTTGATTGACGGTTAAATGTAAAACTGATATGAATGTAGGAACTTTAATAAACTTAGTTCATATATTAACACATGTTGTTCTGTACCTTCCCAACTCTTCACCGATTTCATAGAAATCCTCCACTTTCTGTAGTTTGAATAAATCCATGTGTGCAGTTCCTCAGTTTCCTTCTTTGTTCACCTGCAACAACACAAATACTTCAAAACTGTTTCACAACAAGACTGAAGAGTTGTTAAAGAGAAACTCTGAGGTCACAGCAGTGAACAGTAGAAAGTGTCTAATTATCTGTATTAGTATAAATAAGTTACATTAGTAAAGTTTGACTCAGTAACATTAGTAAAGTTTGACTCAGTAACATTAGTAAAGTTCGACTCAGTTACATTAGTAAAGTTTGACTCAGTAACATTAGTAAAGTTTGACTCAGTAACATTAGTAAAGTTTGACTCAGTTACATTAGTAAAGTTTGACTCAGTTACATTAGTAAAGTTTGACTCAGTTACATTAGTAAAGTTTGACTCAGTTACATTAGTAAAGTTTGACTCAGTAACATTAGTAAAGTTTGACTCAGTTACATTAGTAAAGTTTGACTCAGTTACATTAGTAAAGTTTGACTCAGTTACATTAGTAAAGTTTGACTCAGTTACATTAGTAAGGTTTGACTCAGTAACATTAGTAAAGTTTGACTCAGTTACATTAGTAAAGTTTGACTCAGTAACATTAGTAAAGTTCGACTCAGTAACATTAGTAAAGTTTGACTCAGTTACATTAGTAAAGTTTGACTCAGTTACATTAGTAAAGTTTGACTCAGTAACATTAGTAAAGTTTGACTCAGTTACATTAGTAAAGTTTGACTCAGTTACATTAGTAAAGTTTGACTCAGTTACATTAGTAAAGTTTGACTCAGTAACATTAGTAAAGTTTGACTCAGTTACATTAGTAAAGTTTGACTCAGTAACATTAGTAAAGTTTGACTCAGTAACATTAGTAAAGTTTGACTCAGTTACATTAGTAAAGTTTGACCAGTAACATTAGTAAAGTTTGACTCAGTTACATTAGTAAAGTTTGACTCAGTAACATTAGTAAAGTTTGACTCAGTTACATTAGTAAAGTTTGACTCAGTAACATTAGTAAAGTTTGACTCAGTAACATTAGTAAAGTTTGACTCAGTAACATTAGTAAAGTTTGACTCAGTTACATTAGTAAAGTTTGACTCAGTAACATTAGTAAAGTTTGACTCAGTAACATTAGTAAAGTTTGACTCAGTTACATTAGTAAAGTTTGAGTCAGTTACATTAGTAAGTTTGACTCAGTAACATTAGTAAGTTTGACTCAGTTACATTAGTAAAGTTTGACTCAGTTACATTAGTAAAGTTTGACTCAGTAACATTAGTAAAGTTTGACTCAGTAACATTAGTAAAGTTTGACTCATAAAGTTATTAAAGTTTGACTCAGTTACATTAGTAAAGTTGTACCTTGTTAAATCCTCCATGTCCTTCTCGCCTCCAGCTGCTGAGTCCAAACTCTCTGATCACAGAGCGTCAAACAGAAGTTCATTTAGAAAACGTCTCATTTAACGTGTGATCGCTTGTTGCTTCATGAAACGTCCGTGACCACGTGAAGTCTGTGGATATTTTAAAGTGTAACCTGATACTTTAATGTTCCGGGACTGTCACCAGATGAATGACAACAACAGGACGGTGACATGTCCACATTTCTCCCCCACGTGTTCAGCCTTACGTCACACAAAATGCGACCTCTTATTTAAAACATTATTTAAAGTTTTTAAGTTTTGTTGCCGAAATTAAAACTAATACGTCACGACTCAGAATTTTGCGTCAGGTTGGATCGATCGCGTATATTTACGTAGAAATCGCAGAATCAGCTGTGACGTCAGGACACTTTGAGACAGTTTACGACACTCCTGCTGTGCGCGTGCCCGCCCTCTTCCTCGACCACCTGTCGGGCTCGCGCCGGAACATATGACACCTGTTGTCTCGCGCGCTCCCGAATGTTAACTGTAAAAATAAATAGGTACAATAATTTATTACTTCTTGTTCTAAACATCTTTATTCACTTGAATACATATCATTTATTTGATGTTCTTGAAATTCATTATTTTAGCAGGTAAGTTTGTCATAAAGTAAAAAAAATCATCAGAAGAAATCATGCTCCCCTCAGGATGAACTGTGTTTTTACTTTATGGCCAAATTACCAGTAAAATGAATGAAGTTGAAGACGTTTGAGTGGTTTTCTACATGTTAACCTTAAATATTCATGTTCTATGTTGGGCTATTTTCCCCTATGTGGAATATGAGTCTCTATAATGAAGAGGTTTCTGGCTCCACACAATGATCAACACATTAACTTCCACAGGAACACGAGTAGTAAAATGAAGAGTCGGTGCAGATAAAGACAAACAATAGAACCATTCAGACCAGAGAGACAAACCAACGGAAATAGTCAAATGAGGCCGCTGGCCGCCCCTCTGACAGCTGCACGCCATCGAGCAGAGCGCAGGTTCAGATCCTGGGCTCAGATCCTGGGCTCAGATCCTGGGCTCAGATGTGAGAGGATGGAGCTGCAGGAGGAGGGAGGCCTGAAGGAGCTGGTGCTGCTGTGGTTCACTCAGACGCAGGCTCAGCTCATCCTCAACCAAGGAAACTTCCCCGACTGGTTTCAAGGCTTCGCTGCCAGAAAGTAAGAAACATAGACAAGAGAAAAGGATCTATGGTTTATTATATTTGATCTTATGGAGGTTAGAGACTTTTTAATGCTCTGGCAGATGAAAGTTAGATTTGTTTTGGCTCTATGTAAAAGATATATTATGATATTTAATTTGCCTTTAACAGACTCCTGCAGCAAACTGTGGATATCTGTGACATCAACATGAGGTTTTTAGATTTAATAGACAACTGCAAAATCATCAGTTTCTCTTCTTTTACTATTTATAGTTTGTGTTACAATAAAATGTTTGTTCTATTCTTCAATCTACTCACAACATTTCTGGTTCTACAGCTTTGGTCATTTAAATATTCAAAACTAAACTAGATTAGTATTAAAGAAAAACTCTGATACTTGTGGCCACGGATGGAATTTTGCTGTTGAATTGTGCTTTTATGATCAAACTGATCAAACGTAAACTGACTCATGTCTCAGCTCTGTTTCACTGAAGTGTTGATGATTAGTTAGTCAGAGATCTCAGTTTGATTTCAGGATTAATGAGTCTGGACGTAACAGATAAGAGATTTATTTTGAAACCTCATTTGCCTGTAATCTGTTGCTGTGTCGGCCTCAGGGAAGCAGAGGATCTTCTGAGAGATAAACCTCTGGGCTGTTTTCTCGTCCGCCTCAGTGAAAAAGCCGTCGGCTACATCTTGTCCTACAGGTGAGACAGACCACGTCTGCTGATCGCTGCTCGACTGTCTGTGATTCCTCTCACTGTGCGTTTTCCTCTGAAGGGGCCACGACAGGTGCCGCCATTTTGTCATCGCCCAGAATCCCGATGGGCAGTTTGTCATATCAGGGGACTGTCAGACTTTTCCCAGCCTGACGGAGCTGATAGATCATTACAGGCTCAGCCCCATCCAGCCGTTTGGAGAACACCTGACCTGCAGCTGTTGTGAGGTGAGGAGGAGCCGGAGAACTCATCATTTAAAATGCGTTGCTGTAGATTCATGAGTGGATTGTGAGGAGGCCCGTGGGGTCCAGGCCGGTGAAAGGTCTCTGGGTCAGTCTTCCTCTTTTCATCCCGTTGCCTGTGGACATTTTGAGTCTCGTTATCAAAAACACACTTTTTTGTTCTTGCCGTAGTTTTCAGTGTATTTGTGGAGTATTTATGTTCATTTTGTATCTTTTAATATGTGTTTTGTGTATGTGTGTATTTTTTGGTGGGGGTCAGGTGCTCTGTGAGAGGGGCCCTCAGACCTCTGGGGCCTCTGGGGCCTCTGGGGCCTCTGGGTCCTCTGGGGCCTCTGGGGCCTCTGGGTCCTCTGGGTCCTCTGGGTCCTCTGGGTCCTCTGGGGCCTCTGGGTCTTCTGGTCCTCTGGGGCCTCTGGGGCCTCTGGGGCCTCTGAGTCCTCTGGGTCTTCTGGGTCCTCTGGGGCCTCTGAGTCCTCTGGGGCCTCTGGGTCCTCTGGGTCCTCTGGGTCCTCTGGGTCTTCTGGGGCCTCTGAGTCCTCTGGGTCCTCTGGGGCCTCTGGGTCCTCTGGGTCCTCTGGGTCCTCTGGGTCTCCTGGGGCCTCTGGGGCCTCTCGGTCCTCTGGGGCCTCTGGGGCCTCTGGGGCCTCTGGGTCCTCTGGGTCCTCTGGGGCCTCTGGGGTCTTGGTCTGCCAGGGTTGGATCAACACTATAATTATAGGTTTTAACTATAGATGCAGCGAATAATCCTTCAGAGCTCCACATGGCACCATGTGCTCCAGACCTTCTACCTCGAACTAAAACTAAAGTTTTCATCAAATGTGTTTTCATCCATGATAGTAATGACTGATGCAGCAGGTCTGTACTGAAATATCTCTACTATTCCTTCGGTTACCATTATATGTGTAAAGACATTCATGGTTCCCAGAGGATGAATCCTACCCAGATCCCCTGACTAGTCCTCTAGCGCCACCAGGAGGTCACATGTTTCCACACTTACAAAATGAATTGGTGCTGTGTTTCACAGCTCTGGTTCATTTCAGCCGGTGTCTGTGTTCACGTCTGCTTTAACAACACGTCTTGGTCTCTTCAGGAAGGGGAACTGTACGATGTGGTGAACTACAAAACCAAAGAGAACACGTCTGGGCTGAGCGTCCAAGCTCTGCGGATCCTGTGGGACCAGAAAAGTCCCCATCACGGCGCCACCAACAGGAAGCAGAGGGCACAGCAGCAACATGAGCCTGTCACAGTGCAGCCACCGGCCCTTCCAACTAAATCTAAGAGCAGACAACTGACAGAAACAATGACAGACACAACGTCCCTCTCTCAGGTAATTCATATCAGAGCTGACTCATTTGAACTCAACCTTAAAACACCTGGATTATTTAGATCCTTCACAACAATGAGTGTGATACTGGAGGAAAGAAAGTGAAATGAAACATCTGGACATCATGTCAGCTGCTGCTGCCCTGATGTTCCACATCTGTGTGTTCACAGGAGTCTGCAGAGCCTCCAGCCGCTGATGAGTCTGTATTGAGTTGTGTCCTCATGTCTTTCAGGTTGCACCTCCAGTACCAAAGAGAAGCTTTCCTCCGGGCTTCTCTCTGGGCGGATCTCTCCCTGAAACCACGTCACATCAGAGTGAAGCCCAGAGCAGCTCCACCAGAGCAGAGGGACCGGGAGGAAACTCAACCACAGACTCATTCAACACAACCTCTCCAGCAGGGAACACATCTTCTGAGAGGAGGAGCAAGTCTCTACCACAGCTGGAGAGCCGCAGTGAGCAGGAGGAGGAGGAGCAGGAGGAGCAGGAGCAGGAGGAACAGGAGGAGGAGCAGGAGGAGGAGGAGGAGGAGGAGGAGGAGGAGGAGGAGCAGGAGGAGCAGGAGGAGGAGGGAGAGGAGGAGGAGGAGCAGTACTCTAACCACCTCACATCCACATTGTCTTATTCACCCACTCCTGTGAAGAGGGTCACCTGCCCCACCTACTCCCTCCACGACCCCGGGGCCCAGAGGCCCAGCCCTCCCGGGCCGCCCCTTGTACCAGGCGTCCGAGGGCCAGACAGACGTCACGTATGCTCAGGTCGCTGAGAGGCCGACTCCCAGCAGTCTACCTGATGACACCTACGAGCAGATCCCCAGGGAGGCCGTCCGTCCGTCCACCGTCCACAGCAACACCTACGAGTCTCTGGATGACATGAAGACCAAGAAGTCCAAAAGCTCCTGGGGGAAGAACGTGAGTGACCAACAAGCACCAGAGCTGTTGGTGTTAGGAACAGAAACTTCTGATATAATCACTTCTCTTGTCTTTTCTTTCTGCAGAACAGGAAATGGAAGAAATTCCTCCCTGAAAGCAAGAAGAAATAAATGTGAATCTGTGTTTGTTTTACATTTGGAGAAACAAGACAAAAATAAAATGAGTCTTACAAACATTTCTAATAATCCAAGTTTTAAAGTGAAGATTCAGATGTTTAAGGATGATACAAATTCCAGTCTGTTTAAATTCAGCCTCAGTTTTCATGGTCGTTTTCTGTTGTGCACTAAAGATTTGAAACAAACTGTTCAAACCTTATTTTTACTATCTTCATGATAGTAATGACTGATGCAGCAGGTCTGTACTGAAATATCTCTACTATTCCTTCAGTTACCATTATATTTGTAAAGACATTCATGGTTCCCAGAGGATGAATCCTACCCAGATCCCCTGACTAGTCCTCTATCGCCCCCAGAAGGTCACATGTTTCCACACTTACAAAATGAATGGGTGCATTTTTTATGTTGCACCATCGTCAAATCAGAATCTGAGTTTGTGTGAAACTTTATTTTGTGGAAAAAACCTGCAGAGTTAATGACATCCCATGATCCTTTGTTCTTAGTTGTGTTTATCAGACGTTAGCGGACGCACTGAGCGAAGATGGAAGTGTTTGTCATCGGAACACGTGTCCAACATGTGTGTTCAGTTCATCATGTATGTGCCACAGTCTGTATCATGAAGCTGTAGCTGAGTCTTTCTTGTTAAGTTCAGTCTCTAACAAAGTGTTTCACAGCTCTGGTTCATTTCAGCCGGTGTCTGTGTTCACGTCTGCTTTAACAACACGTCTTGGTCTCTTCAGGAAGGGGAACTGTACGATGTGGTGAACTACAAAACCAAAGAGAACACGTCTGGGCTGAGCGTCCAAGCTCTGCGGATCCTGTGGGACCAGAAAAGTCCCCATCACAGCGCCACCAACAGGAAGCAGAGGGCACAGCAGCAACATGAGGCTGTCACAGTGCAGCCACCGGCCCTTCCAACTAAATCTAAGAGCAGACAACTGACAGAAACAGGGACAGACACAACGTCCCTCTCTCAGGTAATTCATATCAGAGCTGACTCATTGAACTCAACCTTAAAACACCTGGATTATTTAGATCCATGTGGAGAAACTTGAATATCAGCTCATCACAAACCTTTTTAACACTTCTGTACTTGTACAAAAAGATTTCCAACAAACACCACTGAGCTGTGTGAACACTTGCTGAGCTATTTCAGCTTCTTCAGGGTAAAATAAACTTAATTATTCATATTATCTAATGTAGTTCGGGAAATGTAATAAATATCAGAGATGGCAATTTAAATATGGAGTATTGTGATGTCACATGACATGATGATGAAATATGGTCTGGACGACTGACGAGGTGTTTCTGGAGCGTCAGTGTTTTCTGTTGTTGTGCAATAATGCATTAAACGTGATACCATAAAATGGTGTGCCTTTCGGCATTCAATAAATATGGTTATCAAAATAAAATATTGAATATTAATATTAAAAATATTAATATTAAACAATAACTTTAATTGATTAAAGTTACCTCGGGGCACCACCCTTCAAAGGAAGGGAAAAGATAACCAATTTATTGATTAAGTCTCATGAAAGTACTAACTACAAATTTGGAACTCTGATTAACAATTAAATTAATAACTATAACCAAAATTACCATATAGATAGTTAGCTAAGTTGAAGGATATAGAGTTCTTGACAGTGTAGATGTTGCAAAATTCACTTATGCAACATTAATGAAAAAACATTTGTGAAAGAAAAACATTTATTATGAATATAATAATGTATAAAAACACAAATTACTAACGGTGCACTTACTAAATAAAGATATGTATGTGAGTATGCGTGTGTGTGTGTCTGTGTGAGTGAGCGGGCTTCCAAAATGGCGGCTGGCCCCTCCGAAGATAGCGCCCCCCCCTTTGGAATGTTTACGACATGTAGAGAGATGGGTGAAGAGATATGTGTGTGTGTGTGTGTGTGTGTGTGTGTGTTGGTGCCAAGTTAGAGAAAGAGTGTAGAGTGGATGCAAGGAAAGACTGTGAAGAGCATAACAAACTAACATTAACTTTCAAATAACTTATAACCAAAATATCACAGCAACACAAATCAAACTTATAAACACCACAACGAATTGAATAGACAGTCTTTGCTTAGCCTAGTATAATTATTAAGCCCAGTTGTGTTACCCGTCCATGGAAAGGGGAAAAAGAGTTGATGTGCTGTTCAAAGTTCTGTGAAGTCGTCTTGCTGGTTTTGTGGCTCCTGCCTTCGTGGTTCTGTTGGGCTGTGCAGCTCAGTTGCTGTTTGAAGTTCTCTGGCAGGACATCGCGTCGCTGCTTGAAGGTTGGTAGAGCTTGGATTGCGAGGAGGTTTCCTTGGTGAGGTGAGCTACGAGCTGCACCTCTCCTCCATTTGAAGTTGAGCAGAAAGAGAGGTGACCTCCTTTCTGAGAGTTGAGTTGAGTTGAAAGAGTGAGCTGGACAGCCACCCTTCTTCTCTCGAGGGTGGCGTAGAAAGAGAATGAAGAGAGGGAGACCTGGCCTTATATTGGCCCGGTGACCTCACAGGTCATGGGGCCCAGAGTGACCAATAGGAGTTGAAACTTGTGTCTCCGGTCGGTTTTCACACCTCTGTGTGACGTTGAGGCAGCCTGGGAGACTGAGGTCTGGAGGCTCTGGTTTTCTTCAGAACAAAGGACATGCGACCTTAGGCTTTTGACTGCACATGTAGGCCGAACTGTGGTTCACAAATACCAGGTCCCAACACTGTGATGGAGAGAAACCCCCCTCACCACAGACTGTGGGCATTTAAAGATAAGATAAGATAAGATAATGTAATGTAATGTAATGTAATGTAATGTAATGTAATGTAAGATAAGATAAGATAAGATAAGATAATGTAATGTAAAGTAATAATGTTAGATAAGATGAGATAAGATAAGATAAGATAAGATAAGATAAGATAAGATAAGATAATCCTTTATTAGTCCCACTATGGGGAAATTTGAAATATTGCAGCAGTAAGAGTCAAAGTAGACTCAGTAAGTAATGAGCAACGTGTCATATTTTAGCATAATAAATATAGATATTAAACTAATATATAAAGTGTAAAAACCAGAACTTCATGTTGAGTGAATGATGGCACATGAACCATTGCAGACAGAATGAACATTGCACAGTTAAGAGTTAAGTGAAAGCTGAATCCATACTGAGCTTTGCAGAACTTTTACCTTCACAACAATGAGTGTGACAAAGTCATTGTGTGTTCTGTGTGTTCACAGGAGTCTGCAGAGCCTCCAGCCGCTGATGAGTCTGTATTGAGTTGTGTCCTCATGTCTTTCAGGTTGCACCTCCAGTACCAAAGAGAGGCTTTCCTCCGGGCTTCTCTCTGGGCGGATCTCTCCCTGAAACCACGTCACATCAGAGTGA